>NW_025109986.1:0-21326 GCF_011392965.1 Frieseomelitta varia | reverse complement strand
TATAAATATTATATAATATATATAATAATTTAATATTATTTATAATAAGGATTATATATATATATAAATATTATATAATATGTATAATAATTTAATATTATAAGGATAATATATATATAAATATTATATAATATATATAATAATTTAATATTATTTATAATAAGGATTATATATATATATAAATATTATATAATATATATCTCTCTTTCTCTCTCTCTCCTTCATTGTTTTGCGTTCTATTTAATCTAGTTAATTTTGTCTCGCTAGAGTGAACACGAGGAATGACTAGAATTTGTGTGAATTTTCTTCGGCTATTGTTTAAAGAGCTGATATCGGAGTACATCGAGATTCGTGCTGCTCGGTTCGATTCTAGCGTTGCTGGTTCTGGTATTTGACTTTTATCTCGGTATTCTCGTTGCCCGACTGTCTATGTTCTTGAAATTCAATGAATTTCTTTTGTCAGAGATTGTAAAGATTACGTGCAACAATTCACGGAGACTTGGTTATATAGAACGATTTTAAAATTTATGGTAGAGAGGCAAGCACAGTACAGTGTAATGTTCGTAATAATGTTTGATTTCGATGACGATAATATGGGGAATAAAACGTGATCACCTTAAATACGAAAATTAATTCAAATAATTTTAAAAATGAATTTAAATATCAACCAATGTTTAAGTAAATATCAAAGTAAAATGAAATTTGAAAAATAGAAAGAAGTGTGTAGAAATATTATATTACAAAGTAGGAATTACTATATTTTTAATTATAGTTTTAATTTCACTTATTTGTGTTTATTTCTTTTTTTTTTATCTATTCTTTTACAGTGGACCATTTCAATTAACACTTCAATACACAGAGGAACATAATCGTACATTTAGCAACGATGCACGAGATTTCTACAACCGGACTACATACACAGAATAATTTCTATACATATATAAATTCGTGCATTCTTCCCGAAAGGTACGATGATTAGTCAAGGTAAACCGTGCAACTTTGTTGCATATTTTCACAAGAGTAATTAAGACGTTGATCAATTGCTGACCGTAATAGTAATTATACACAAATGGGCCAAATCGTGCCGTTGGCAATTGAGGGAAAATGTCATGTGGCAAGATTAACTTACTTAAAAGTGGTACCTGTATCTATTAACATAATTACACGTTCGACCAAAGCTTGTGCATTTAATGTGCCTACGTTATTCTGCATGTTCAAAGAGAATTTAGCTTTTTTTTTTTTATCCCTGCGTAAATACCTTTGACGTTGGCTGCATGAATTTATACGAGAATTAGTCTAAATTACATTATTATTAAATACAAATGTGATGTTGAAACTCGAAGTTGGAATACGTTTAATTTTATTTTAATCAAAGGTAATCAAACACATTCTTTTGCTTCTCACTCTTTGTTTAACTTGACGTTTCTCATTCTCAATGGCTGTTTCAGCCGTTCGTTCATTTGTAAAACATTTGAACATATAACTGAAATCGTGTGTCATAAATCATTCAACATACAAACATTAAATAAAATTTCAAAAGCATCTGATAGCATATCTAATTATTTTAACTAGATTTTTAGTTAGAATCATCAAGTTTCCGCAACATCGCTTCGTCATCGTCCCGTTTAACAAGCCAGAAATTTAATAGTCCACGGGACTATTAAAAATGGACGCAGACGATGACCTATGGAGAAGTGCTATTTGACACAAAATTGACGTTTCTCGGTCACGGGCCGATTTTCGTTCTGACCGGTGGCACGGGAGAACGCGAGAACCAGTTGAAATAGAACGCGTGTGTAACGCGGCTCACTGGCGTTACGTAAAGACGTTAACGTTAATTCGATAACGATCGCCGGAGACCGGAACGAGACCGGTTACACAGGACACCCGGTATAAGCGCAAGGTGGACGGCCTTCGGGATTGGGTGTATTTTACAGTTGCCTACCGGTTCCTCCGTGTGCCGAGCATAGCACACCACTGTTCGTATGTACCTAGACGCATTGCTCCATTTGTAGAAACAAACAGCGCCATGGTTCGAGCAAAGTGAATTATTCATCTGAAGAATTTGATAGAATGCTTTGGAACGGAACAGACTGCTTTATAACGATATTAATATTTATTACACATCTATATTCTTATATTTTTATATATTCTGTATATTAATTCTGTATAGCCTATATGTCGTATACGGTCCGTACGTTGGCTCTTTAGAGCTTATGTCGTACACATATATATATATATATATATATATATATATATATATATATATATATATATCTTGTCGAATATACTGCTTTTCGTAAAAAGTTTTCGATCAAACGGAAGCATTCAAAATCATAGAAATCTTTGAACATAAAATGCTATTACAATATTATTAAAATACTAACAAGAATTACAACATTAATAAAATTAAAATACTAGTGAGAGTTAATATACTAAATGTTATTAAAATACTATAAAATATCATATAAAATCATATATTATATAATATCTATATATTAATCATCAAATCATATATTATAATATCATATATTATATAATATCTATATATTAATTCTATATATCCTATATGTCGCATACATATATATATCTCGTCGAATATACTGCTTTTCGTAAAAGGTTTTCGATCAAACGGAAGCATTCAAAATCATAGAAATCTTTGAACATAAAATACTATTACAATATTATTAAAATACTAACAAGAAATACAACATTAATAAAATTAAAATACTAGTGAGAGTTAATATACTAAATGTTATTAAAATACTATAAAATATCATATAAAATCATATATTATATAATATTTATATATTAATCATCAAATCATATATTATAATATCACAAATATAATATCTATATATTAATCATCAAATCATATATTATAATATCATATATTATATCATATATTATATAATATCTATATATTAATTCTATATATCCTATATGTCGTATACAGACCGTACGCTGGCTATATATCGTATACGAATATATATATCTCGTCGAATATACTGCTTTTTGTAAAAAGTTTTCGATCAAACGGAAGTATTCAAAATCATAGAAATTTTTGAACATAAAATGCTATTACAATATTATTAAAATACTAACAATAATTACACCATTAATAAAATTAAAATACTAGTGAGAATTAATATACTAAATGTTATTAAAATACTATAAAATACTATAAAATATCATATAAAATCATATATTATAATATCATATATTATATAATATCTATATATTAATCATCAAATCATATATTATATAATATCTATATATTAATTCTATATATCCTGTATGTCGGACCGTACGCTGGCTCTGTACAGCCTAATATCATATATTATATAATATCTATATATTAATTCTATATATCATATATGTCGCATACATATATATATCTCGTCGAACATACTGCTTTTCGTGAAAGGTTTTCAATCAAACGGAAGTATTCAAAATCATAGAAATCTTTGAACATAAAATACCATTACAATATTATTAAAATACTAACAGGAATTACAACATTAATAAAAATTAAAATACTAGTGAGAATTAATATACTAAATGTTATTAAAATACTATAAAATATCAATACTATCAATAAAATCATGTATAAATTCTCGATTGATTGGCGACTATGAAAAAATTCTCATTTCACGAATAATCCGCCCGAGATCGAAAACTTCGTGACACAAGTGAAACTGCGTACCCAACGAACCAGATGAATTCGACACGATAAATCACATGAAAAGCAACGATCCTCACCACTCGTTTCCCACCAACGCGACGTACGCCCGCCGATGAAAACGCGTTCAAGGGCCACGCGTCTACCATCCACCTAATCGATCAACCTCCGTTATGCCTGTCTGTCCGTCCTTTCTTCCCCCTTTTTTTTCTATCCCTAACGTAAAATCCACTCGTCCGTGGCTGGCTATAACGCTCGAGGTTCGAGCTATCGACGGCCGCACAATGCCTCATAGAAAGTGTGTCAGAGGTGTACGTTTCAATTCTCTGCCGAAGATTTTTCGCGGCGAGCGCGTTGCACACGCGGCGGTGGAACAGGTGATTAATAGCGCAGCTTGTTTGAACGGTAACGAGCGATCGAACGAGACGTAATGCGTGGACCGACGTAATCGATTTCCAAACGAGATACCAGAATCCGTGGCTATCTTTCTCTCTCTCTCTCTCTCTCTCTCTCTCTCTCTCTCTTCCTCGCTCTGTAAACCTTGAATATTCATTCGACAACCGGGCAAACCAAGAACCGCGCCGCGTTGCTTCCTTGCTAGACGCGGATGGAAATGTCGGTCGTGAGAAGCCTGTTTGTAACAGGATCGTTCCTTGGTTCGTTCGTTCGCTCGGGATTTTCCTTCTTTTCTTTTTTTTCTCTATCTCTCTCTTTCTCTCCACTGCTGTCTTCCAACGTGCGTGTCTTGGAACGTTTCGAGGGATAAATGATCCGTAAATTTTATAAAATTTGTGAAACTGTGGACAAGTGATTGTTGCTGACTCTGATACAGTTTCATTTCGTACCATTTTCATGTCTAGCATAAGAGTTACTGATATTTATACGTAGGCAATGATAGGGGAAACGAAGTATGAAATTGGCATTTCTCTGATATATAAACGCATACTGTAAGAGTCGAATGTATCAGAGATTCAATAAATCATTGTCTTTCTTGTTTCTCTGAAGAAATTTTGAAATGTACATTGTGTAGATTATGCTCGTTATGTGATGTATGTATGTTAATCTGTTACGATATTACATCTTTATTATATCTATTCGTTGCTCTTGTTAAATATAATCGCAGTATTTAATATTAGTATATTAT
Source organism: Frieseomelitta varia (assembly GCF_011392965.1). Lineage (NCBI taxonomy): Eukaryota > Metazoa > Arthropoda > Insecta > Hymenoptera > Apidae > Frieseomelitta > Frieseomelitta varia. The sequence continues at coordinate 16,500 of NW_025109986.1, read as the reverse complement.
TTATGGTATTTCATATGTAGTACATCAGTATTTAATATACAGTATTTAGTATAATATATAGTACATCAGTATTTAATATCGTACATAGTACATTTCATAAAATTACCATCTGAATTTTCTTCGGTCTGTCAGTTTTCATCTTCGTGCAACCGTGATAAGCAAAGAGAATTAAATTACTTAATCTTGGAACTTCTGATTTAACTCAATTCACGTCGCTAAATTTTAGCTAAAATCCCGAAGTTAAGTTACACATACACATAACATTCTAATAATGTAATAATCTACAAATATGTATTGTACATTTGCTGTTTATAATGATAATATTTGAAAACTGATCCGATCGACGATTCTTTCGTTGCTCCGACTGGCAAGTAGAGGTCCGTGTTTTGTCTGACAATAAACGTTCCGCTTTCCCTTACACACTCCACTGTATCTTTTCCTACTGAACGTACCGTTCCTACCAGTCAATCATACTGCATCTCACTGGATCTTGTTCGAACTTCACCGACGTACACGTTATCTCGAAAGATATCAACAGTGGAGCCAGGTAGAAAGCGTCGATTCTCGATTGTAAAACTGTTTGTACTCTTGACTGATGTTTGACTTCTTGGTTAGAAATCGATTTGTATAAAAATTCACGATGCTAATGCAATGATCAAAGGGGTCGTGTTTGCACGAACTTCGACTACTTGCATCGTTAATCCATCGTTTTATTAATGAATCTTGATTATATCTCATTTACTATAGCAATGTGTACTTTAATTTACACTTTGTCATTTCTTGCAATTATCATTCTTCTGCTGTTTCTCGTACGTGGTTCATTGCGATTCTTGAATTCTTGCATTGATCGTCTTTCTACTGAATTTAATTCTTAAACTCTTCATGTTGAACTATTGTTGAACGTAACAAATTCTATGTGTAAAATTACTACAATTAAATTAACTGAATTAATCATGTAAATGTAATTAAATTAAACAGAGAATAATTACTAAACTATAATTTTCTTCTATCTTTATTTCCCGTCTTTTTTATTAATCTAATTTTCTTCTATTGGCGAAATATCCGTCATGCAAATAACACAAATTATCTAATGCCTCGAAGTATAAAAATTTCATTTCCTACTTTCAATTTAAAAAGAAAAAGGGTAAACTGAAAATGAAACTGGGGTGGTTTTTTAATATTTTTAATATTAAACATATTAACACCAGTCGAGACGCAATAAATGAAACATCATTTCTATTCAGCCTAAAGTCGTACAATCACTTATCGAAAAATCATTCCACTCTAATCGAACAATCACTATATCAGCAGAAAATCTTTATGGCCGTCATAACTTATCGTTTGCGCATAAATTGCAAGCTAATCTCAAAGGAACCAGACACTAATCTCTCACTGGTCATAGGTTAACAATAAACCAAGTTCCACATAAATATATAAGTATGAAAGAATGGATAGTTCCCATTAGACTGCAATATTTAATTCTGAAAAATTACAGAGAAACTATGTAAAATAAATGTCACTTGCTGTGAAAACAAATTTCCACTTTTTCAATTCGTAAAACATATTAATACCTGATTATAAAAATACATCGAAGTATGAACATACGTTGAATCATAAGTTAAGTTAATTATCGCATTTAAAAGTGTTACAAATTTATGAGTTAGCGTTAGAAATGAAATAGCATAAAACACGAAACGTTCACAACAATATAATTATTGACAACATTTCATAAAATGCAATGTTACATTAAATATTAAAAGGATATAAGTATTAAAAGGACATAATTTTCCTTTTTATAAAAGAAAAATATAATCTATTTCATATAAAATATCGAAAAATAAAATAAATACTTTCACTGCAAAATAGAGATAAAATATTTTCGTGAAAATCCATACAATCCACTCGTGAGTAACTCGTATTAACATATGCATTATATCATCGTAGAAATGCAAACATGCACGAACATCAAATCCCTGAAAACGTTTGTAAACGCTAAACGACACTTTATTGTCGACGAGTTGACCTAAGCTAGCTGCCTAAGCCAACATTTCAACACCCCGGGATTGGGAAGTTCGGTGAACAAGGGGAGCAAACGTCTCGTTAAGCCATTTGTAATGTTTGACAAGCGGCGGTAGAGACAAGCAAAGCGGCATGTACGAACCGCTGTTTACGCCCTGTAATTGCGAAAATTTTACGCTGCTGTCGGCACCCCGTAATGAATGGACCGGGCTGTTTGGTAAAGCAGCTCGGTGACGAGGGAATAATGGAACTCGATTGATTCCCCCGATGGGACGGAGCGACAAGTGTTTTTTGCCGAAACACACGGATAGTCTTCTCGAGCCTAGGCCAGACTGGAGAAATTGTACACTCTCGAGTAAGAAGTTTCATTTTTTTGTGAAAAGAAGAATTCCTTTGATAATAATAATTCTATAACGAATATATAATATTATTCTGTGAAAATAATTCTTTAATAAAAATATCTTTAATGTAAATTATTTATTTATTTACATCGTAAATCCTATTCAATGGAAATATAAGTTTCATTTGTTTAATGCGTATAATTTTTTTTTTTTTTTTCTGTAAGAGACAGTAAACCTAAATGATGAACAAACTGCACAGTTTGATGAATTGAAATTTAATAATTAATTAACAAAGTTTTACTGTTCTATTAACAAATCTCTCGGACACTATGGATGTCACTCGATCACGAAGAAAACGAATAAACAATGTCACTGTTACGAAACACATTCCATCATTACAAAACAATCGTTCATTATCGAAACGACCAAAGGCGAGCGTACCAACGTGCCAACAAACTTGAGCTACTTTTCAACTCGCTTATTGTTAGGAAAACCATGGATTCGGCCGTAAATGGATCGAAAGAATGCATCCCACCCACACTCTCACTTCTCGCTGACAGTAAGTCCTAACCCAAGACCTTTCAAATCCGGCATCGAACCCTTGTTTCCTTTTGACTATCCCACACTGAACCGGCCGGTGTTTAACCAACCATCGGTGTACATATCGATCGAAGACAATTACCAGCGTATATCGATACCAGAGATAAATCCACCGCTAGCTCGCCAACGATCTAACGCGTAATCCGATCGACTCGCAGCTTTGACACGCACAGAAGGTGGTCCAAAGGGGCAAGGATTTCGCAGCGGCTTGAAATATTCATCGGGAGCCAGATAAATATGCTAACGAGTCTACGCAATCGGGACAAATTGGAGGCTCATAAACGTTGACAGTGTCTCGCGTTGGAGTTGTTGGGTCCAACGATCATGTTCGATCAATCGTGCCGTGATACTGCGCGGTGTCGCAGTGTCGACGGAAATATGAACAGATGGTGTGTGTGTGTGTGTGTGTGTGCACTTTTATCTTTGCCCTGTGCGAATTTTTGTAAAGGAAATTGCAAGGTGTGAAAGTACACGTACAAAGTACAGATCAATTAAAGTAGAAAAAAGTAATAAAAAAAAACGAAGTGCAGATCAATTAAAGTAGTAAAAAGTAGAAAAAAATTAATAAAACAGAATAAAAAATTAATAAATTAATAAAAAGTAGAAAAAAATTAATAAAACAGAAATGTCGATCTTCCAGTGTCCATCAAACGACGTTATGAAAATTATGGTAAAATGCACACTTGCCGCTCGAAAGACGTGACGAAATATACAAGAAAGTGTTTGATAACGATTTAGTGACATGATCAAGAACCCTATTGCGCATATAGAAAATACAGAGATACAGAAACTTAGGTCTAGTTTTTAAATTCAATTATCAACGACAAATTGGAAAATAATTTCATTGATTAAATTTGATGATAATTTGTCACTATTGCGTGACAACGTAATGATAGATGATCCCTAGAGAGAGAAGAATGTTAACAAAGCCATCGCTGTTCTCTTTCAGATGCAGTTGATTTCGCGATTGAATTTTATGAAGATCATTTTTTTTTTTTGTCGAGGAGATCCGTGGCCTTGGCAAAGTGTCAATCAACGTTTCGAAAGGCCATGGGAACTCCGTGTGCCTCGATCTATGCCCCATTGTCTCAACCATGACGAAATCTAGCCTGAGACGATCCATAATACATGAATCTTCGCGCAATTCTGTTCTCGGAATCAACGAACAGAGAGACCTGGACAGAACACATATCGTTGCAAATTTTAAATCGCCTTGTATCGAAATCATACAACTGCACCGCCTAATTAATAAATTAGTTTTCAATAACAATAGAAATATTATTATTAGTATCTTTTTAATGGGAAAGTATTCTTCTGTTATTGAAAAAAAAAAAAAAAAAGAAATTGAAGAACGAAAGCGATCGACTAAAACCTAACCTAGATCTACGATCTTCGCACTAAATTGAATTATCCATTCTCGCACGATGAAAGATAAAAGCCATTACCAACCTCATATCAATGAGAAGAAACGTAATGACGATTGAAGCATGTAGATTAGGTAAAAGAAACCGACGAAATCAAAAATCTACGTTTAATTAATACAGGTAAAACAACGAACGAAAAAGAGGAGCGAGATAATGGTTAAGAACAGATCGGTGAACGTCCAATTAACCATTGGAGAAGCCGATAAAAGGAGAGATAAGATAAAAGAAAAAAATACGAACAACTGGCAATTAAGGCACGTTCTAAACAACGAACGCTTTGTACCTCGCGATGAACTTTGTGGTACATATCCCGCTTATCTTCGTAACTTTCGCGACTGTCAATACCTGGAAGTATTCAACGATTATCAATGACTAAGCGATACCCGTCGAAAACGGAACATTTCAACTTCCATTTTAAGGAAGTGATTGGGCATTAACGTTCGGTCTACTACGGTCCATTCAGATAAGATAAACAGATACGAGAGAATGGAAGAAGGAACAAGAATATTGAATACACTCGTTACGTTTGTTTATCTTGACAACGTGATCGACTTCACTGCCATATTTTTCTTGTTAACGAGTGTCAAGAAACTCGTCGGTGTTTGATGGAAATGTTCCTTTTGGAAACGTCAGATTTGGTGAAATCTGATTTAATAAATTTATTATCGACTGGACTCCCCTCCCCCCATCGAAGCAGCGGGAAGAATAAAATTCGCTCGAATTTAAATAATATTTTCAATTTGTTTTTAGATGAATTATAAGTTGTTTTAAACGTATTGTAATAATGAAGATTATTCATCATTTGTTTGAAAATTATTAATTTTGTGAAATTTGTTTCTTGCGTAAATAAACGTAAATATACGTTCAATATGTTACAATAATATTATGTTACAATAATATTGTAAATTTTAATATATTATAATATTAATAAATTTATTATTAAAATAATATTGTTAATTTAATATATTATAATATTGTTAATTTAATATATTATAATATTACTTATATTACTAATATTACTTATATTACTTAATATTACTAATTATTAATATTATATAACAACGAGTATTGTAATTTACTTATATTACTAATATTACTTATATTACTTAATATTACTTATTTTATAATATTACTAATTAACGAGTATTATAATATTACTAATCAATGAGTATTATAATATTACTTATATAATCAATGAGTATTATAATATTACTAATATTACTTATATTAATTAATATTACTTATATTATAATATTACTTATATTATAATATTACTTATTATTAATATTATATAACAACGAGTATTGTAATTTAATATATTAAAATAATATTATTAAATATTATTTTGTAATATTGTAATATTAAATATTAAATATTATTTTGTAATATTGTAATTTAATATATTGAATATTAAATATTATTTTGTAATTTAATATATTGAATATTAAATATTAAATATTATTTTGTAATTTAATATATTGAATATTAAATATTAAATATTATTTTGTAATTTAATATATTAAAATAATATTATTATTACTAGATATTACTAAATATTAAAAACTCGAATTATTATTAACGTTCGGTATATTACTAAAATGACATTGTTAAATATTACTAGATATTACTAAATATTTAAAAACTCGAATTATTATTAACGTTCGGTATATTACTAAAATGACATTGTGAAATATTACTAGATATTACTGAATATTAAAACCTCGAAAAGAAAGAGAACGATAAAAGAAAAGTATCTTGCGCGCAATCGCTACGCTTTTCGAAATCCCCGCGACGAGAGAGACGTTTTTCTGAAAACAGTCTGACATTTGCAAACAGAAATGGGGAAACGAGAGACGGGACTTTCGCCGTAACAAAGTAAAAGTGCCTACAAGCCGCGGCCTAACAAGATGTACAAGTTAACAAGCCCACCCCACGCAGAGCAATAAAGAAAACCGCAAATAGACACTCGTAAATCGAAAGAAAACAGCGTACGAAAGAATGGTAGGTGTTTTAGACTCGCTCCGGCTGTGTTATTCCACTTCTTCGGTTTCTTTCGTTCGCTTGCTTCTCTCTTTCCAGAAGGCGACTCACTTCATGCGTGAACAGAAAGAAAAAGAGAAAGAGAGAGAGAGAGAGAGAGACCGTGCTCATTATTCCTGGCAAACATGCAACACCGAAACACAGGCACCTTCCCGTTTTCTAGAATATCTCTCTTTCTCTCTCTCTCTCTCTCTCTCTCTCTCTCTCTCTCTCGTTGACGTGCAAACAGGGGGAGATCAATCTGTAAATCAATTAGAATTAAATCCCCGATTCTGAGATTTATGCCGTTACGTTTTACTGTTCGTTGGATATGCGTACAGTCCGACCTTAATTTCACGGTGGAAATTCTCCGTTTCGTTTCCCTTCATTCCCTTCCGATTAGAAACCGACAGCTTCGAGCTTCGATCCGGGATAACGATAACAGGCTACCCGACATGTTTTATATGTACGTACATGGATACTTTCCAAGTCGGAAGGAGAGTTGCAGAGAGTAATTTAGTTTGGACAGGTTGAGAAAGAATATAAGAAAGGGAATATTGTTGCATTTTACAACATAATATTACATAGTATTATATAATTATTATATATGTTTAATACTGTATCATATATTGATGGATCATACAGTATAATACTAATTATTATTTATATTATAAAATATTGTCGTATCGTAATTATTATATACGTTCAATACTGTATCACATTTTTATTATTATACAGTATAATACTATTTATTATTTATATTATACAGTATAATACAATTATCATTTATATTATATACAGTATAATACTATTTATTATTTATATTATATAGTATAATACAATTATCATTTATATTATATACAGTATAATACAATTATCATATTATTTATTATTTATATTATAAAATATTGTCGTATCGTAATTATTATATATGTTCAATACTGTATCACATTTTTATTATTATACAGTATAATACTATTTATTATTTATATTATACAGTATAATACAATTATCATTTATATTATATACAGTATAATACAATTATCATACTATTTATTATTTATATTATAAAATATTGTCGTATCGTAATTATTATATATGTTCAATACTGTATCACATTTTTATTATTATACAGTATAATCATACAGTATAATACAATTATCATACAGTATAATACTATTTATTATTTATATTATACAGTATAATACAATTATCATTTATATTATATACAGTATGTACAGTATAATACAATTATCATACAGTATAATAATTTAATATTTAATATTTATATATATAATACTATTTACTATTTATATTATACACTATAATACAATTATCATTTATATTATATACAGTATAATACAATTATCTAACTATTTATTATTTATATTATAAAATATTGTCGTATCGTAATTATTATATATGTTCAATACTGCATCACATTTTTATTGTTGTATCATAGAGTATAATACTATTTATTATTTACATTATAAAATATTGTCGTATCGTAATTATTATATATGTTTAATACTGTATCACATTTTTATTGTTGTATCATACAGTATAATATTATTTATTATTTATATTATAAAATATTGTCGTATCGTGTACTCAAGAATTTAGATCACGCTAAGATCTCACGTACTTCGTTTAGAATTAATTGCACTTGAAAATTAAAGTTGTAATATTCTTATTAGTCAGAGGATCGAAAGTAAAAATTTAAATGAAGTAAATCAAGTAAAATTAAAGTGTTATACGTTATTCTTATTACGTCAGAGAAATGTACAGAAACGATCGTTTGAAAAGGAGGACAGAAGAAACGAGAGATAATGGATAATTTTATAAAAGAGAATATTACATCTAGCAAAAGATGCATAAGACTATGTACAGATACGTGTATAGATAACCGTACATAAATAATTGGATACCTAGTGCAATTCCATTAAAAGCTTGAGAGATTTATTACGTTTCGACAGTTACGATTGACGAACATTTTTTCTACAGTTAATTTTCTGCATTTTCGAGTTTCACATTCATTTCTGTTATTATTCTAAATAGCCTAGATGCTTCATAAAGCCTGTATAAACTTCTCCGACGTTGTTAGAAACACATATTTCAATCGTTCTGAAATTTCAACAATGAACAGACTATAAAGACTCTATAAACACTCTGCAGAGTCTTCAGCCATCTAATTATTTATGTTTATTCATTAACTGCATATGTTAAGATGAAATTAAAGAGATTCGTTTGAATTGTATTTTATTATATTGCGATAATTTAGAAGTGTCTAAGTCTATGGACAATTTTTATTTCAAATATTGATTATTTATTGTAGTTAGTACAATCATTAAACTGCGTACGTATTTTATAATTCAATTGTTAACGTTTTTCACAGTTTATATATATATTTGATTTAGTTTAGTTTCAAAACAAATACACTTGAAACAAATTGTTCTAAGGTTTATCTGAATTTCAAATAATTTTAAAGTAGAAAGAAAAAAAATTTTAGATATTTTATTGTTAGTTAAGATTAAACCGTTTCTAGAATATCGACAATTTGTTTAAAAGAACATACAATGCTAATCAGAATGAAAAGGACAAACTATCATTTAATGCAAAAAATACTTTTTACATATTTTAAGTGTTTAAATTTTAATATAATTCTATAATTTTAATATAATCTAGTCCAATTTTTAGCATTTAAATCTTTTGCAATTAGCCTAATTTATTTTTGTAAATAAATCTCATGTAATTCCTGAATTCTATTAGATATGGAATATATTAAATTTTCGAGCCTTTGTTTATACATTTTACCAGAAATTATTTCATAAATCTACAAATATCTGTTATATTGTAATCGACTTACAGAAATATCTGTAAAATTATATTTCACAGATATAATCAGATATAGAGAAATATAGATTAATATCATCATATCGATCATATCACAAAATTACAACTTCTACAATTCAAATTATAAATTGAACCATTTCAATTATCATTTTGATAATTCTAGCGTTAATTGATAAATCTGACAACAACAAGCTTTATCCTCCTGACAATACCAATTTTAAATATTAAACACGATGATACCAACATTCTGCCGTGTCCCTATATTTCTTCTGTAATATCGTCTTTATACCAATGTTCTTCGAAAACGAAATCGTTCATATATCTCGAAGAGGTCAGCATGCACGTATGTTTTTCTTGATGTGCGTTACGAGCGCGAAGTTGGCGAGCACCTCGAGCGCACTCGAGGGGAAAAAGCCTCTCGGTTCGGACGGTGGTGGAGAAAAATAGCGGCCATAAGGACCGTAAGAACGGCGGGCAACGCATGATTAACTTTCTCGCGCCGCTTCCAACGCTGGCTTATATTCCCGATCGACGACGTAAACGCAATTATCCACCTACCTACCTCACTCTAAGGTGGCAACACTCGTCGCGTAGCGCATAAATATTCCCGCAGCTGAGGGAAAAAATCGGGCAGCGTGATGCATGTCGACCGATCATGTGGCGAACGATCGGGGAAAAAAAAAAAAAAATCGGCGCCTCGAACGGTTGGTACGGGCCAAATGGCAATCGCCGAGCCGATTGAGACACGCGTGCTTTATGCACGTCCCGCGTCAACAGAAGGACACGCCGAAAGGGTTACGTACGTACGTGCGGTTGCCGTGACTGGTTTATTAACGATATTCCACGGCGCACCGGCTACCGATAAAATATTATGCTAATCCCCTTGACAACGCGAGCACTCTGTCCACGGTTTTAGTGCCACAGTCACGAAAGTCTCCGGCTCCGACGTGTGTACACCGAGGAAATCTCAACATCTAAAACTGAGAGGAAAACAGGCAAGTACAGTTTTACAGGGGATAATTTATTTTACATTTAACCTTCCACTATGGGGGATAGATTCGAGATGTAAAAAAAAAAAAAAGAGCAGGGAAATACAGATCCGATTTTTCTCTCGTCTGTCGTTGCACAATTTATTCGCCTACTGTTTCATGCTGTCTCAAATCACTGGATATTATTATTTTTCGGAAACAAAGCGCATCTCGAGGAAATAAAACTTATTATACGTAGAAATTCATTTCTTCTACCAATTGTAAATGTGATATAACGTATTACATGTTATATGAAACATATTGTTATACAATACATGTATCATACAATATTATTGTATTATTATACAACGGATACGCTGTTCTGGATATTTCCTACATATTTCTACATGCGTCACACTTTCTCACAGATGGATGAAAATTCGCAAATCTGGTCTTCGTCGATCGATAAATCTGCTGTTGAATTTTATAGAATTCGAAGTTGGCACTTCGATATCTACGAGTTTCTCACAGTTGATTCCATTTTCCAGTTTAACACTCGCCACAGATAAACACATCGACAGCGAGTTGAATTTTCTTTTTTTTTTTTTTTTTTGTATATCGCGAAGTTTCGTACGAATTAGCAATGCGTCGCGGGTTCCAAGAACAACCAACGATGTCGCAATAATTGCGTACGGAATGTCGTACTTCCAGCGGCTGCGAGCCGTAATAAAGCGACATTCGCTAGTATTTAGTAGGCTGTCGCGTAAATTACGAAATTAACGAAAAGGTCAAGGGTTGAACGATCACCGGTTTATAATGAAGTCTCTCGATCGCGATTCCGCGAATTGGTAGTTACACGGCCACATTTTACGGTGGTTACCATCTTTCGTTGACAGTCTTACTCTACCGTCTTGTTCTCAAGTGAAACTGGCATTTAATAAAACATCCTTTCTCTATTTAGATAATCTCTTTTTCCTCGATTTAACTGCCGTTTTCCTTTGTTTTCAATTTTTCTCTTTCTCCTCTTCTGTTTTAATAAAATAAAGTCTTGTATATATTGTAAATCTGCAAAAATTACAAACTGGTCATCTCGATTGTTTTGATAGTTTTTCTAGCTTCTCTTAAATAAACAATGCACGTTTCACTCCAGCAAACCAGCGAACCAGTTTACAACCGTTGCCACCATTGATATAAAAACAATTTGCTCATAGCGCAAAAGAGGATTTTCATCTGTCCTCTAAAAGGTGAGGAACGTAATCGAGGAAATGGTACTGCAACAACGTAACACCCGACGAGAAACATGCTCGAACGAAACGAATTTTTCTACGCTGCTCTCGACTGTGCACCAAGCCAATTGCTACCATATTGCACAAGATCTACTACGGGGATGTACTACAACGCCCTAGATACAACGTATTGCAAAAGACGTTAGTATCGAGGAGCGACCACGAGCTGCACCCATCGCACCGGCGATGTATAACCATAGACGACGTGCTGCTCTCTCAGCTTGCAATTACGATCCAGCCATCGATTTGACTTTTTGCACGGTCGTCCATCCGTGAAAGCTGAACCGATCGCGACGTGTAACCATTCATCGTTAAAATACACCCAACGATCGCACCGTCGCCATTTTATTTAATTTTCTTTTTTTTTTTTTTTTATCTTCAGAGAAAAAAGAATACCCTTGAATCGAAATCTAGATTTATTAGCGATTGGCAGAGTTTATAATCTATCCAGAAATTTCGATCAACTATCCTTGCTTTCCATGTAATAGAATGACAATGACAATTTCATTTATGTGATCTGTCGCGTTTACAATGATGTTTTATTATTGTCGATTGATTGATTTTTTTTTTATAGTTTCACGAATATAAGTGGAGAAACAGGAGACTTGATAAATAGAAATTTGTCACGTTTGTAATGTAAGATTTGTTATAATAATAAAAGTACCTTTTATGATAATTTTGATATTTTTTATTATTTTATATTTACTTTGACCGATTCTGCGATATCGAACTTCTCACCGACAAACAGAAATAACACGTATAACGCATAAAATATCCAGACTTGCGATTTGATTCAATCTATTTACTTAAATTTAATTTATCTACAATCAGATAGATTTCATTTACCATGTATAAATATATTGTAAATTTGCACAGATATCCAACGAATGTCGCGCGTAAACGTGTAACGAACCCGAGAAAATGGATCTCGATTTTTTCATCCTTCGAGAACGAGATTCTTGGACTCCGTCGAGATTGGAGCGTTGTAAAGCCGAGCGTGTAAAAATCGGCCAATGGAAAACACATGGCTTCCGGCCACGGAATCGGAGTTTCCAATTTCGCAGATACGGATCGATACGGTGCTTAATCGTCTCGTATATCAAACAAGAACATCTCCGACCGATCGAATGCAGGAATTCGGCACGAACGCTCGTAAAATTATCATTCGATACCTGATAAGCCGCAATTTGCCCTCGTTCGCTGGTTTTTTTACGCCCCGTTCCCGCGAAAATTCACCGTTGCCCGATGACACGACCTGAAATCTCCCAATTGATATTCGAGATCGATCAACGAATTTCGAATAAGTGGATATTTGCAGGACACACAAGATCGATTCTGAATATCGAACGGACGAGAAATGTAAAGATGTGTAAGAAACACAAGGCGATTTCACTGGACGAAACATTAAGATTTCTTGAATTTTATCCCTATTCAGTATTCAAAGTTCGACAAAATGGTTGAAAAAGAAAAATCAATCGTACAAAACGGCAAGTTCCAACAGATCTTCAATCCTCGAGATCGAGTAGAATTTTCCAATTTTCGAAAGAAAAGAAAAGAAAAAAGAATGAGAAAGAACGAAACTGATGATCATTCTTCCAAGTTAGAACATCACTTGAAACGTCAACAATTTCTCGTCTATCACCGTTGCAGCTGTGCTCTTCTCTTCTAATTTCTATCGAAATCATTTGGATCGAAGGGCGAGAGAAAAAGAGAAAAAGAAGCAAGAAAAAACACGCGAAATTACCGCAGAACACTTCTTGGAATTCTCCGGGCGGCCGCGGTCATCGACGTGTCAAATTTCCTCGGCCGGAGAGGTTCCAGAGAAACTCACTGTCTCTCCGCGGTGTGGGATCGAGGGAATCGAGATTTCGCGGAGAGGGAGAGATCGAGAGGAACCGAGATTTCGTGCAGACGCGAACATGTGAATTGCCCGATCGCGATACTGTCACAATTTTCTTCGGGAGGGGGGGAACGTGTCTCGCCACTTCCGGAACGATTGAACCGCAAAATTCGATCCGGCACTGGACGATTTAGCCGTAACCGGAGAACTGTGCAATTACTGTGCCGTGGAGGCTCACTTTCGGGCCGTTGGGCCATCTTTTTGTCGGCAATCGCGAGATACGCCATTACGGCCACTTGACGCGTGAATTTTCGAGTGGAAATTTGGACGATCGGTTGATCTGTGATCTCTTCGCTCGTTGTTCAAGTCTTGATTTTTTTTTTTTTTGGACAAATTAATTTATTTCCCGATCTATATTATTTCCCAATTATAATTATAATTACTTATTTATAATTTTATTGATATATAAATATATAAATAATAATAATTATTTTACTTTTTATTACAATTATTTTTCGGATGATTCCCTTTCCCTTTTTTTATTTTCAAAAGTGTCGCAATCGTTTCTGTCAAAAATAAAATCGCGAGATCAGAGATCAGACCAAAGTCACATTTGTCCTTGTTAATTAGTAATTCTGTAATCATCGATTGAAACGATTGACGGGTCAGCTATCATTCACGTTGAAATTCAAGTAACTGCTAACTCGTTACAGTAGACTGTGGATTTTCATTGTCGTACGCAAATGATTCAATTATCCTGTATAGACATCGAATCTTTCGTTAACTTTTTTCGTGTCAATCGATGTTTCAAGTAAAATGAAAAAAGAGGAAGTAAAAGAACAAAGATAGAATTACCGATATCTGTCATTTATGCGCGTGTTACTCTGATTGTGAGACACGTTAATTTAAACAGATGTGAGGAATCGAAAGAAAAAGAATAATTCATATAAAAACAATAATAATATCAATATATAGTATAATATAATGTAAAAATAATATCAACGACCATCTCCTCGACCCATTTTCTCGAAAACGATAGCCGCTAGAAAACGATCCCCACGCGAAAAACGTAGAAGAGGTCGTGCGTTTCGCGCGATAAATTATCGGCGAGGAAGTCTCGTGTTAACGGTGTTAACGAACCACGCAGCAAAAATCGTAGCAACTAACAACAAAGAACCATTATAAACGAGGGCGACATTGTGCTCGATGATAAAATACGAGGCGGCATACTGTTTTCGACGGGGCGCGATAAAGCAGCTTGTAGATAGATAAGAGTCCCAACGGGGGGAGAGTATTTCGCCGAGAACTCCTAAGCGTTCTAATTAACGACACGTGTCACGACGTCCACGACGTTCGAGAGCAATAATTATTGTCGACACCCAGGGGAAAGGCGGAGCCAAAGGAAAAGAATTCCTCTCGCTGCTGAATCGAGGAAAAATGCGAATTTTTGTTCTCAAACGGGGCTGACACGTAGTTAAACGGTTCCCATTATACTATACCGGCGGGAATTTTTCCCTTGTTCAACTAGTAACCGTTTCACAAAGCGACACAGCCGGCGATATTCTGGAAAGTGATTGAGAATTCGAACGCGTGGATTATCGGCTCGAGTTTGTCTGGCACGATAGTGTGTATTAGATCAGCGTTTCACGACCTTTTATGCATTCGCGTGTTTCCCAGATATGAAAATGACGTACCCCCCCCCCTTGCGCACGTGGATACAACTGTAATTATAGCTATATAACTGACGGTGGAAATAGAACAATGAGTGACACCGGTTCACGAAAGTCTGCGAATTTCAATTTATTGTTTATTAAAAAAAACGTTTGGGTGCAATTTATTTGGAACTCCCATTAATTTAAGTTGATACTAATAGCTAGTTTGGTCGTCGGTGAAATAGTGAACTCTATGAAACGATATTGTTAAGAATAAGCCACTTGTATCAATTGCTCGCGAAAGTATTCGAACATTTAGCGAATGTATTACAAAATACTAGATAAAACATCCTGAGATTTCGTTAACATTGTTAATAAAATATTAGCGTAATCACGTTGAAATTATTATATATTAACGTGATTATTAATATAACATTAATCGTTAGTTATCTTGAAATTTCATTAATGTTGCTACATATTAACATAATTTGATTAATGTTGATTAATCGTGCGTGGTTTTCATCGAGAAATTTGATTTATCATGTTCCTTTGAAGCATTTGTGAATTATTCGTCCATATAATAAAATATGAAATTACCATGCTCTTTCGTATAAAATGAACAAACTATACACTTGTACATAAACACCTCGAGTTTCGAAATTTTAAGCATAAAATCGCCACTACGAGAGAGAGAAAAAAAAAAAAGATCGTCCAAAAAATAATCGTCTCTCGCGAATTTGTCCCGAGAAATATTTAACGCGGATTCGTTCTATCAAAGGACGAGGGGAAAACGCGCGAGAATGGAAAACGAGAGTGGAGCAAAAAGATCGAGCAAAAGTATCCTCGCGGTAGAAGCGTTTTCCATCCACTTTTCGCAGCGGAACGCCGTGACAGCCGCGCTCGCACTCGCCTGTTTTACATCGCGAAATAAATTACGTATACAAGTCGACACACAGTCGTCGTGGCTGGCGTGTAAGAACGATAAGGGTTATCGAACGCCAGCCAGTCGATGCCTGTGAGAAAATCCTTGGTTAAACGTTCGTCTATCTATCTTTTCTCTTCCTATGTCACTCTCTTCGAAGAAGGAGAGAGAGAGAGAGAGAGAAAGAGAAAGAGTGATCGAGTGCAAATCGTCGATGGAGAGAGCCTCGGATGCAAATAACGTTGAACACACACACACACACACACACACACACATGCACCGGTCACTGGCGAAAAATTCGAGTACGAATCGTATCATTTTTTTGAAATTCAATTTTGCAGATTCTTCACGTCACCCGGCGCAAGGAGTTAAAGAGAAAATCGAGCTTGAAAGTTCATCAAGTGTACTTGAACTCGGCTAATTTTAGAATTAGCGGCAGAAAAGAATGGTCGACAAGAGAGGTAGAATAAAATTTTTAACGAAACCTACGAACGAAAGTTTTATTCTACGCTTTCGTTCACCTATCTTTGCGCATAGTTTTTTTTTTTTTTTTTTTTTTTTTTTCTTTTTTGGTTT
>NW_025109985.1:528427-538486 GCF_011392965.1 Frieseomelitta varia | reverse complement strand
TGATAATTTATATTTATATCACAATACTATAAATAAATAATAACTCCGTAATTAATTTTAGTTGTTTATATAAAAATATCAGTATCACAAAATATACAATTACTAATAATTTAATGAAGATTACATAATAGAATTTAAATGACGAATAATTTCTATAAATGAAAGTTAAATAACGAAATAACGAATGAAGATTTTCTACTATGGCTACAATATATATAAGTGGCAGTAAACATTTCCATGGTGATAATAAAATTAATAGCTATTTTTAAATACTCTATTGTTTATATTAAATATACATCTCGACGGAACATAGATGTCGTTGATCTAAATTCTTCGAAGTAGAGGTCGCTACATGCCCATAAATTAGGCAAATTTTCAATTGCAAAGGAAACTGATTTGAGGGAATTATTTGTTAACTTCTACAATTGCTCTCAGCTTTCTTCTCGTATTTTATACAATCTGTGAAATAATACAACGTAAACACAAGTTTACTAATTGTCTGTACAAATTATTATATCATAACATGTAATATTTATTCAATATTTGTGTCGGGTTACGGTTCTAAAGTGATAAAATATAGAGAAAAAAATTTCGCAAAAAAGATGAAATTAAGTAGCTTTGCACGATTTTTCTATTGAAAACTAGAATAAAGTTGTTGGCTTGGTTTGTTATGTATATTTCTCTTTTTCAAAGCTTGCACACTGCCTTTTTTTTTGCCATTATTGTATCGAGTGCATTCTGCGTCAATACATGAATTAATACTCACATTTTGGTAACTAATTGTGTTTTAGATGTAAAACTGTTAGAGACCACTGTACATATGCTTTTATCGTATATATACAATATATTAAAATTTAAAAAATGGGAGATACTGTCTTTTCTGGCGATCTTAATAGCATTAAAGTGGTTCACAATTTTTACATTTCAACCAAACATACATCATTCGATAGAGTTACATAAATGTCCAGTATGTTTTGGTATTTCTGCATGTAATTATATCCACGAAGTGGACATCGCGCTTCGTGACGTTTACTCTGTGTTTGCGTACTTCTTTGGAATAAAAAATGTATTTTTTGGAGTCTTTAACGAAAGTAGAGTTGTCCTAAAAAAGCTGGCACAAAATTTCGAATTGGACGAGTTTGATCGAATGATTTGCGAGGACGAAGCCTTTTCTGATGTCTGTACAAAAAGTATAAAGAGAACAGACTATAAAATTAATACCAATTTCCGTGAATTTGTTGAAAAGGAAATTAGCACGAGTCCTATAAGAAATAACTTTAATGGTTTAAAGCTTTGCCCCACTGTTAGACATTTAAATGCCCTTCTAAACAATGTTTATTACAATGAGAGAGATACCGATAGAAAAATACTCGATGTCTACATTTGGGTATTAACAGTTCTTAATCCCGAGCCTCTCATTCTTCAGGTACATACACGATTAATTTAGTTTATTTAAACATAAATTTATAAATTAGTTTACATGCGTTAATTTTCATGTTATACCTCTTTTTCATACATATAGACTTTTACGAAAACTCGTATTAGTAAGAGGAATTGAAGTACAAAATTTTATATGTTAGAACGACTTTGTATAGCAAAAATAAAAAAGATATCTTTCTTTATAGATATTATCCGCAGACGAAGGTTGGCCAGTATCAAAATATTTTGGTGCCTGTGGACGAATTGTAGTTGAGGAGTATGTTGGATTGCCATTAACTGCTTATTACAATGAGCCATGGTTACGTAGAGCTAAATTAGCTTCGAGTCTTTTAGATGCTGCTTATAAGTTTACTTATAAAAATGAAAATTTTGGTTTCTATTTAACTGATGTATCTGCTGATAATGTAGCAGTCGATTCAGCTGATAATATAAAATTTGTGGATCTAGAGAATATCATTGTTGTTGATAAAAGTATAACTCCTACAGGTATTCTAAAAGTAAAATGTTTTGGTATTTTTTTAAAAACAACCGATAGAGCTCGGTGCAAGTATTTACATCTCGATTAATTGCTTAAGAATTTTGTACACTTTTTTTAGAGAGATCGACTACATGGAATCAATTGCAAGTGAATACTGAGAATTTTAGTTGTCCAGAATGTCTAGCATTTTCTAGTACTGACATATGTAATCATAAAGTCAGCGATCACAATTATTACGCAATATGTAAGGTCAGTTTTTATTATTTGAAACCATAATGTTAATTTGTTATTTGTAAAAAATGTATTACGATAAAATGGAAAAATGAATTCTTCATGAAGGAACTTTTTAACTTTTAAATTATAGATATTATTGACATTAAATATGAATAACAGTATATTACCTGGTGGTCTGCTGCATGATATGCCTGCAGATATATTTGAAAGTTATCCAGATATACAACATTTAATACAACAGTGTGTACATCCTCAAACACCTCTCAGTAGAATAGATGCAGCAATAGAACTTAAAAAGCTGTTAGATATTATAATACAAAAGCATAAAAGAATTAAATAAAGATATACAATTAATTGTAATCAAATGTAAATTATTATGTATAAAATTTTCATATGTAAACTGATAATTGACATTTCCCATGTATCAATAGCAATTTTTTTTTTTTGTTAATGGTTCTTTTTTTGTTAGATGTAGTAATTCCTAGATAAACGATCCTTTTATTTTTCTTAAAATAATAAAATAAATAATCGTGAATAAATTCGAATACTATTCTAATTTCAGTCATAAATTGTTTGATACAGGTTGAAAAACAATCATCTGCAACTTAAAGAAAATTAATATCATTCAATTGACTTTCATTGTTCGTTATAATTTTTTCAAATATCGATTTTATTAAACGAAACAATAAACAATTATAGTGGACAGTGATTTTTACATTGTCTTTACAAAAATCAAATTGCGATAGTATTAAAAATAATTACAAATATTTTACTTTAATATAAAATAAAACACATGCGAACGCATTTCCTCGTCAAAGGACAATTCTGTATGCTGCATATATTTAACAAATGCATAGCAATTCAGTAAATTCATATTCTATATGTATATAGATCCAATAAATACATATTCTATGAACTTTTATTTTTTGTTATATTTTTATAAACACATAAGCCACCGTTATCATTTTGTCATTCGCTTCATAAAAAATATTAATACGTACTATTCCTAAAAATTCTCTATTTTTTAATTTAATGATACAACGGTTTATATGTCTTAAATATTATGTTTAACGATTTGTTCTTCTAATATTAATATCCTTTCTTGTAAGTTTTTTATTACATCGTCTTTCTCAATGATATCATTCTTCAAACGTACTATCATCATATCTTTATCTTCGTTTAAATCTTGTAATAATTGATTCGTTGATGGTCGTTTCCTGGGATCTTCTTGTATCAACTGACTTACTATATACGCCTAACAAAAATTGATTACTTTTATCGTTAAACAGTTTTTTATTAAAACAACATATTATTTTAAATACATACCCATTTAGGATGAGTAGCAGCTAATGTTGTAGGTATATGTCCTCTTTTCAAACTATTAATTATTTCGATTCTTTCCATATGAGTTCTCGTATGTATTAATAGCTCCAGGAGTACTATTCCTACGCTGTATATATCACTCTGAAAGAATGGAAAATATTTTAAACAAAAAATTATTTTGAAATTAATATTTTATTTCAGCAAAAGAAGAAAATAATACTTTGGGATCGCACTTTCCTTGTAGTTGCTCTGGCGCTGCATACATACGTGTGCCTATTATAGAATGGTGATTTTTACTTCGTAATAGACAAGCTAATCCAAAATCTCCTAACTGTATTTGTAGCCGTTCCGATGTTGAAATAAATATGTTGCTGGGCTAAAGTGAAGTAAGAAATATGTATTATGTATTAGGCAATAAAGCGAAAACTGTTTGTTAATTTTTTTGTTTTTGTTTTTTTTACCTTTATATCATGGTGCACGATTCCACGAGAATGTATGTAATCTAAACCATGAAGAATTTGGGTTAATATTGCAATAATTGTTTGTGGAGTGATTTCCATTCTTTCGTCGAGCCACTGTTGAAGTGTTTTCTCACAAAGAGCCATTTGAATATACAATGTTGTATATTTCTCATTCTGTAATGTCATATATAAATTGTGAAAAAAATGAAAAATTAATATCAATGTACAATAATTTTATATAAATATATACACACATACCGTTCGAAGTATATATGGTAGAACTATCTTATTTTTATTAGATTCTTCATACGAATTACTGCCGTCAGTATAATTTGTATTACTTTTTGTTTTATTACTTTCAAGTTTACTGTCATTTCTAAAGGATATACTGTTTGAACTATTTTTCTCCTCACTTTCTTCCTCTATGTAACAAGGAACAGATTCAGATTTGTTAGATCTTCATAATATTATGATTAATTACTAATTGTCTGATATAGTTACACATACCAGATTTACAATTTATCTGTTTACTATGTTGTAGCAACATGTTCTCTTTACCATTTTCCTTAGAACTTCGACTACTTCCAGTATCTGAACTTTGTTGACTTTGTGAACTGGATGTCCGATTTACATATGACTTGTGTCCACTTCTTTCATTATATTCTATAGAATTTAATTTGCTTTGAAAATGATTCGAGGATATTAAATTCTGCATAAAAATCGAAGGTAATCTTGGCTCAATCCATGCACCTTTGTACGAAACTATATTGGTATGATTTAATTTAGCAAAAGTTTTCACTTCTTCAAGATGCTGCATTATATTTTTAACTCGATCAGATGGTACTTTTATCTTTTTAATGGCATATTCAATACCATCAAGACGATGTAAAGCTTTAAAAACGTTTCCAAATCCTCCAGCAGCAATAAAGCTTATTTCTTGAAATTCTCTATGATACCTAGACCATTCTGCCACTGACGATTTATATAAACTAAATACATAAGAAATGAACGTAACATGATTTTTTTGTAACTGTACATCAGAGGATATGCAAAATTTTACCTTGAAGAAATCTGAAGTATATTTTTGCAACTAATTGTACCACGTATAACTGTAAATAAATGATATAGCGCTTGTTGATATTCACTTCTTAATGATTCTAATTCCATCACATTGTAAGAACCATCGATAAGTTTCAATTCGTGAAGTTTACTACAAATAGCTAAAAATAAGCATAAAAATGATCTTATGATCTATTTAAAAGTTTATGGAGACAGTAGGTAATTTAAAAATTGATAAAAAAAAATTTTTAATGAAATACAATTCTTTAATTTAAACATTTTAAATAATGGAAATGATTGTTTAATTATTATTTAGCAATTATTATAATCAGTTATTATTAAAAATTTTAATGTATTACCAAAATATAATTCATTTCTGCATACTGAATCATCTTCAAATAATATACATAGTTGCTTTACAAGTGACTCAATTAAAAGACTACTAGTGGTTGTAACAATGCTCACAATTTGTCTATCATTCTGATTATTTTCATTCTCCAAACATATCGTGGATTTTGCATCGTTACCTAAAAAAGGAAAACAATATGACAAAATATCAATCAGAGATTATTTAAAATAATTTAAATTTTGCAAGTTATTCCTGGTAATAAACGATTTATTATTTAAATAACCATATCGATAAATTTTCTACAAAAATGATTACTAAGTTATCAATTAAAACAGTGTAATGTGCAAATGACAATAAAAAATAGTTGATTTGGAACGATCATTTTAAACATATTTCAAAAACGCGCGAGAGTTTAAGGTTATGTTACCTACCCTTGTCAAATGTTGTTGCAGTGCATAATGCATCCCAAGGGTTAGTTAAAAATGTATTGTTATTACTCATTTTTGAACTTGCTATGTTTCCACATCGATATTTGCATTATTATACATCCGTATACGTGTAGAATTACGTGTAGCTATTAGAAACTACAATATTCCAATTATCTTCGTATTACAGCTACATGTTTTAATGAAAATCAGGGGATATATAATAATATAGATTAGAATATTATTAGAATAGATCTTTTGTAATAAAATAAAATGATAATTGAAAATAATTTATTGTTAGATTTGCAGAAGAGTAATTATTTGAACAACGCAGTGATATTCATGATTGATAAATAGTTACGTACGTACATATATAATTAAATACCAAAAATAAAAATATAATTCATTTCTAAATTAAAAAAAAAATTATAAATAATTATAACAGTATCATCAATTGTATGATAATAATATACTTAGCATAATATGATGTACTTAACAGAATAGAAAAATCAACTTTTTTTATTAATTGTATTTTATTACTCATTTATATACAAAATTTGTATAGGTCATAAATTATGTAATTTTCACATATAATTTTGAATTATGTTATTTTGGAGAAAGATATTTAAATACGGAAGAGAGAAAGTCAAGGCAACGTACATATGTACGACCTTCAAGTGTAATATGGTACGCAGAGCAATCGGTGGCACTATACATTATTAAATGTGGTCACTGACCTTAGAGATACTTTCCACTTTCTACTTGACATGTTCGTACTGATTTGACCTCTTTTGATCTCTTATCCTTTCCTTTCCCTACATGTTATACGTGTATACATATGTTATGAAATATATTGTCCTATTAAATAAATTGTTCGGAATCTCCAATAAATAGGATTAAGAGTAGATAAATTAATTAAATCAATCAAATAGATTTCATGTTTGATATATTTTTATTTCAGTGGTTCGATCATAAAAATTGGAAAAATTTTTTATTTCGCATTCATTACTAAACATGCGGGTGTTTATAAGATTTCATATTTTTATAAGTGCAAGTGCAGTGTATTAGTGGTTAGAAATACTTGACATTTCTTACATATTAGAGAGAAATTTAAAAATGCATAAATAAGATATGGCACTTATTATATGTACAAATGTAATCTACATTTTTAATTGTGTTTATAATGATATGAGATTGTATAAGCATTCGTAGTTGTAAGTGGGGAATACAAGGAAAAAATGTGACAAAATGTCCATTTTTTATTGCATTTTTTATACTGTCTGGTAAATAAAAAAAAATACTTGAGCATTATATTATAAAATAAATAATGATGATCAATGTTTTTAAGATGTTCAGGATACATACATATATCTAATCTGAAAATCAAGTAAAGACGTACGGCATTATTAATTAAAAATTAATTAACAGTGTAATGCATTTTAAAATTCTTGCCGTATATAACAAAACCCAAAAAATGTGACGTTATCCTCAATGATATAACAATTCTATTAATGATGTAATGATATATTGTATAAATATTCTATTGATTTTAAACTTATATGATAGATGTCATTCTATGGATATAGAATCTTCCATTCAACTTTTCAGTCCATGGAAAATACCATGCGAAACCATGGCTGATCAACAAAAAAATAAACAATCTAGGTTGTGTTTCCTTCTTTCTTTGCCATTTTGGTTTTATGCGCGACATTTCTAAGGTCGCCGTTGGCATAGCTTAAAACAAGCTGCGTTAAGATTGGTCAAGGTACGAGATCGCTCTAGAGTCGATTGCTACCTCGACCCTAACCCCACTACTTTCCTTTCCCCACCCTCGAGATTTCTATTTGGTCCATAACCCCACCACCCGCTGTTCGACTTCTATCTTCGAATGCTCCGAATCCTTGTCGATTTCACCGCGACCCCGACACTGCGTGTGTTGTCTGCCACGTAAGTCGTGTTGACCCACGTGTCTACAGGATTGTACATTGCACTAATGGCGCCTTATGCTTTTAATGACTCCGTATCAGAATCTTCATGGACACTGAATTAATATTATTAATGCATGAAGTTACAATTCAAAGTATTAAAAAAATAAAGAATACTATGCACTTGCAAATAGCGACTAAAATTTGAAACAGCAATTTCATCTACATATACAATTCACCTCTTGTACAATTGACATTATGTACATATATATATTTTATCCGTCGTAACTTTTGCAAATTATCGTTGATTAAACTGTTACATGATACTTTACATATTTATTCCTGTTTGTAACAGAAAATGATATTGATTCTGATGATATGTACATAAAATGATTACACATGATTTTTTAGTATAATAGAAATTGCTTGCTTTTCAGTATAACAGAAATTAAAGTGCTTTTTTAATATAATAGAAATTGTCTGTCATATGAAATCGGATAGTAAGCAATCCATAATAATTTCAGTAATTCAACGGTGGCATTAAGTGTGTGTACTTATAACGTTCAATATTAGAAGTATAATAATTCTGCGACAAAGTCAGGTTTAAGAATATTCAATCTTCATTATCTAAAATCTAAATCAACGGGGAATGGTTATTATCGCAACTTTTTGAAAATATATATATATATATATATTATTCTAGATATTTAAAAAAATTACAATGAGAAATGTAAAATGAATATTAAAAAATATAAAAATGTACGAAAATA
This sequence comes from Frieseomelitta varia, assembly GCF_011392965.1. Lineage (NCBI taxonomy): Eukaryota > Metazoa > Arthropoda > Insecta > Hymenoptera > Apidae > Frieseomelitta > Frieseomelitta varia. The sequence goes on along the minus strand of NW_025109985.1, from coordinate 530,022 downwards.
TATTAAATACATATGTATATATTGAAAAAAATATTTAATATAATATACTAAAATATTTTTAAAATATTGATTAGTATTAAACACTCGATAAACATCTGAAACTCTATTTTGAATGGCAGTAAAAGAATTACAACGTTTTCCAAACTAAGTGAAAAAATTGTTTTCGTTCTTAGGTTTCGTTTGAGATATTTATGAACTGACGGAATTAAGACGGAAAAGAATTAAAATATTTAAAAAGTATTTAAAAATAGTATTTAAAACAAGTTTTAATATTGTTAGATGTGACTGCTACTGTCACTGCTATCATCTATGTACATGCTACGAGGGCAATCTTTCAGGAGCACTACTACGCAAAAAAACGTGTATCAGTGTAGCCATCGTTTCTTGCTACCGCACGCGGCGTCCAATGCCCTGTCTGGAGGCAGCAGTCATGGTTTCCACTCGGCACACGTGCACCACGCGCAGTAGGTCATTGCTCTCCTCTGTTCGAAAGTAATATCGTTACAGTGCACACTTGTTCCAGGCATGATCAATGATCATCATAGAATCCAACGAAATTCACTTATTTACAATTAATTACTTATAATTAATGTATATATATAGTCATATGTACTTACCACAAATCTTTCAATATTTCTAATACGATCAATTTTTCCCATTTGTATATACATAATTTTCCTAGTATTTTAAATGCAATAGTTATAAGATTCTATCGTGATAAAATGTAATAAAAGATTAAATTTTTGTATATTGTAATGAAAAAAGAATTAATGATATGTTTGTATGTAGAAAGAAGAATAATCAATTAATGGCGGAAACTGAAAGAAAGAAAGAAAGAAAGAGAAAGTATGTACATACATGCATCGATCGTGAATTTACCAACACATCGAGCGAAATTAAAGGTGCGTTCACATTTGTTGCTGTTGTACACTTATGCATTTTGCAGCAACAAGGTTCGAGGCAAAATCCGTTTCTAAATGTGTTTGCTGATATCCAACTCGTTCGAGAGATAGCGTGTTAAATGTTTCTTTTGAAGCGGGCCATTATACTTGACATTCATCAAGTAACGAATTATGATATATATATATAATAACAAAACATGCACTGTCTGCATTTCCTACCATGATTTTTCTTTGTGCGGTACAAGGTGAAACGGTAACGCCCGCGTATCTTTGATATATTCCCCATCGTTCAATGTATTAATATTTTCGTACGTGTATTACAAGCATACGTGTTTATACAGGGTGTTTTGTAACTTGTGAGACCCACTTCGGGAGCTGATTGTACGCCTAAAAACAATGAAAAAAAGTCATGTAAATATATGTCTTCGTTTATGAGATATAATGAATTTTCTGTTTTAATTACTTTTACAAAAGATGCTCGAGAAATGACCATCTTGCATTTGAAGACAAGCCTGCACGCGTCTTGTCATTCATCTGGTTACTCTCTTTATCATTCCTGGTGTTTCACGAGTTTGTCGAAAGCCTTGCTCTATTTCGTAGTATTTCAGCATTTTCAATCGATGTTGCGTATACAATAGATTTTAAATGTCCCCACAAATGAAAATCTAATGGATTCAAATCCGGAGAACGAGC
>NW_025109985.1:379348-527864 GCF_011392965.1 Frieseomelitta varia | reverse complement strand
AAATTAAAAATTTATCAATTATTCCTGCCCATACGTTTAAACTAAACTGGTGTTGATGTCTTGAATGCACAATAACATGTGGGTTTTCTTCATCCCAATTATGATTATTATGAAAATTGAATATACCATCCCTGGTAAAACTAGCTTCATCAGTGAAAAGTATGGTAGATACAAAACTCTTCACGTTCACACATTTGCAGGAACCAAGTACAAAAAACGAAAGATATCAAGTAAGTATTATTTGTAAACAGTGCGAATTCTTGCTTACGAACTATTGCGGAAAAAGAGGCCGGACAGAAAGTTTGCTCTGTTTGTAAAATTCATTATATCTCATAAACGAAGACAGATAGGATATATTTATATAACTTTTTTCCATTACTTTTTAGCCGTACAATCAGCTCCGGAAGTGGGTCCCACAAGTTACGAAACACCCTGTATATGAACTGATGAAATTAAGCTATTTAACAGTTATTTAAACTTTTCATTAAAATTTCTTTATATATTTAAGAATACATATGCACAGATAATAAAAATTGAAATACGATGCTGTATTTTAATATCGCAATTTATTTATCGATGAACCGAATTGAATTTGACGTATAAAGAAAGCAAAAACTGGAAGAAAATATATACTTTGATTATTCTAGTAGTAGTAACGAGTAATTAACAAAGCTTATTGTAATGCATTGGTGGTGTATTGAATGTATGAGTGTATTGAATGCGGACGCGTTAGACCGTCCCTATAGACCGAATATCTACATCCTTGTCCGTTGATAGTGTCTATCGTACTCGTACCGCGGGGTCGGTCGAAACCACGACGACTGCCTCCACGTGCTGCGAAAAGCACTTACTCGCCCTAAATTGTAGGTCGCCGCCGTCGTCGCAACGGTGGGGGCAACCAAAGTAGAGGGGCAGGGTCGAGCGAAGCACTTCGGTCATGATCGATGATTTCCGTCGCCGTTCGGTATGGCCAGGCGGTAAACATTACACAGTACGATTGGCCGTGTCCTGAGGGTCCTTTGGTTTCGTTTTCGAGTTTGAGTTTTTCGTTGGCATTCAGTTGGTGAGAAGTGACAAACGAACGCGATATGTATTAAAAAAAAAAATTAAAGAAAGAACTCGTAATTCGTGTTTCTGTTCTGATCTTCTGCGTTATTTTGTTCATTCGTTGTTCTCCAAAGGATAATGAGCTGGAACCTAGGATTCCTTGGCTGTGGAAGGGTTTAACGAGAACCTCACAGGTGGGAGATTTTAATGTTTCTGCATCATATATCATACGAGAAACGACAAATTTATGATAGAAATTTTTGGTGTTGTTGATTTTCAAAGACTCAAAAAATGGTAGCTAAACGTAGTTTGATTTTCCATTTCAATCAGTTGAATTAATTTCAGCATATACTGAAATTTTGAAAAAATTGACAAATCAGTGCCAATTTTTCAGAAAGTGAAATTAAATTCTCTAACCTATTTCGATTTTTTTTTTTTCAACAACAGATTAAAGTTTCGAAAATTTCTTGCAAAGTTAAATAGGTTTTTAAAATCTTAAAAAAAAAAAATAAAAAAATAAAAATTACAAAGAAAGAGGAAGAAAATGCGAGATATCGCTACACTGAAATCGATAGTTTTCTCCTTGGCCGCGAACTTCGGTCGCGCTACTAGCGTCATTTCTCGTGATCAGTCGCACTTTCCGTATCTTGAAAGTATCGGAAAATTGTGAGAAAAGGGACAAGAGACTCAGTTAGTGGGAGAAGGGATGTCTATGTGAAAAAAGAAAGAGAATTCGCGATAGATTTGCTTAGGAAAGACGATGCGTGACTACAGTCCATGATGTAACTCAACGTCCTTACTACGCGCCGAGTTGCACGAGGTCGGTGATCGCTATAAAAAAATGCGACGGGTACACGTGGAGGCAGCGGTAGGCGGTTTCTACCGCGACACAGCGCGGTATTGCACCACCGCCGACCGCGATGACTGCCTCACTGAGAGCCGCGCGTGCAGGTTTAACCCAGCCTTAACCTATTCTGAACCGACAATCTCACACGTATGAACGTGCGAACAATGTTGAATTATTTTGATAATAAATTTTATATTAAATTAGAGATTTAGATTTCAAGAAAGATATTTCGAGTATAAACTATTACATTTATAATTAATATGCATTAAGACCAAATTTTCGATGGCATTGATTGAAAAAGTCTTCTTAGGATCTTAGGATTTTAATTCAGATGGAATTATTATTGTAATCGAAGAATGCTTAATTAACAAGTAAATAAATTTTTTATTCTAAAAAGGACAGCAAATATCGATGTAGATAGTCTAATTTTATTAACGTAATATGTAAGAGTTTAAACGGTAGCTATAATTTTTTTTTTTTTTTTAGCTATTACACATAATTTAGATAATAATTCTGTATTGACCCATAACTATAAAAACCGTAACTACAGAAAGATCAAAAGTTAATTTCATAAGTTATTTATTAGTACAAAATCATAGGTACAGAATCCTTCGTGTTTTTTTTTTTTTTTTTTAAATATGTAAGATGCTCTTTACATCGAAACAACGTATTTTCAAAAATTAATTACATAAACGTATATTAAATAAATTGGTAGAAAAGGATCTTCCGTAGATGATTAAATTATCATATCAGTCCTTTTTATTGTTTTTTCCAAGCAGAAAGAAATGAAAAAAAAAAGCAAACGAGTTCGTCATAGGCCCGGTAAAACCCAGGGACGGGCCGAAGTTGTAAAATGCGTATACTTACGTACGTATATACGTATGTACGTATGTGATGGGTGCGCGTGCGTGCATACAAGGGGCGTTGCACGATATGTGGGCGGTTTTTTTTTTTTTTTTTTTTGGATTTGAAAAGGGGCGATTGGTGGGGAGTAAAGCCGTGTTACCCTAATGTTTCGGAGCAGCGCGTTTCAAATCAGAGCATTTACACACTTGCACGCAGTTGTGTTCACACGTAGAGGACGACGTCCCTACTATTTTCTTCCTATTTATCTCATGTCGATTTACCTCACAAAATCAGTCGTCTAAAAATAAATGTTTTATTATTGTTGTTGTCCTGCAGATTGATCGATTTGATGATACATATATTTCATTTTATTTTCCTTTTAAATAGATTTGATGATTATAATTAATTCAAATATATTTTTGTATTATAAAAGTTATTTATGTTATGTTATATTATTTATGTTAATCAATCAATTGAATTTTATTTTAACTTGTTCGAAGCTTTTTAATGTATTTTTTATACAGGACCGACTTTTAATCGTCTTTATTTTACAATTCGCAAAGAATATATGTACCGTGAAATATTACCTTCAAACATTAATTTTGGAACGTTACTTTTAAAGTGACATCTTCGCAATTTCATCGTCTTAATTCTAAACTCATCGAAATACGAAAAGTAAAATGAATATTTACAAAAATTCACCAGGACTGTATTAATTTATTTGTCATAAATCTACGATAACATTTTTAATAAACTTCATTTATTGATTAGCAAACGTTATATCCTAATTTTAAGACAGTTTCTCAAAATTGTAAACTATTCGTAGCGGTCTCAAATTCTCTGGTAAATTTGATCGTTTCAAAAAACTCTAATGATCATTTCTTCTTTAGATTAATACGTCTGCGGCGGAGAATGGTGGGTTACCATCAAATAAAGCAGATGACAAATTTGAGTACGATGTCAGCGAGTAACCAGGAGGTATCAACCATGGAGCCACTAAATCCGGTAAAAAGTCTCGTATGCAGTCCGGATTTGAGCGTATTCACACCGGCATGCAGTAGCGAGACTCTATCGGCAAACGTCGAGGAAAAGACGTATCAGTGCTTGCTGTGTCAGAAAGTTTTTGATCAGAAGAGCTTGTATCAGACTCATTTGCGTTCGCACGGTAAAGAAGGCGAAGATCCTTACCGATGCAATATTTGCGGGAAAACTTTTGCGGTACCTGCGCGACTGACTAGACATTATCGTACGCACACGGGTGAAAAACCATATCAGTGCGAATATTGTAGTAAATCGTTTTCTGTAAAAGAGAATTTAAGTGTACATCGTCGTATACATACGAAAGAACGGCCTTACAAGTGTGACGTGTGCGAACGTGCATTCGAACATAGTGGGAAGCTGCATCGGCATATGCGAATACACACCGGAGAACGGCCGCACAAGTGTACAGTCTGCTCGAAAACGTTCATCCAAAGTGGACAGTTGGTAATACATATGCGCACACATACTGGGGAAAAACCGTATGTTTGCAAGGCCTGCGGCAAGGGATTCACTTGTTCCAAGCAACTGAAGGTGCATACGCGTACGCATACCGGGGAAAAACCTTATACTTGCGACATCTGCGGCAAATCTTTCGGTTACAATCATGTTCTCAAATTGCATCAGGTTCGTTTATTTTCTTTAAAGTTTCCTCAAAATATATTATGCCTATTAAATAAAATTTTGCATACATAATGGTTTTATAATTTATTTATTTATTATTCATGTTATATTATGTTTAGCGCTTTAATTCAATTGTTTAATTTATAATATAATTAATAATTTATATGAAATAATGCACTTTTTATATATAAAGCAAATTTAGTTTAATATACATTCAATATACAAATATAAACTGTTTATAAATTATAAAGCTATATAAATTATATGTATATAAAAAAATATCTTAGTAAATTCTTATAATATTAAATATAAGCGTCTGAACGCAAGTCTAAAACGCATTAATTCAATTTTAGTTCGTATCGGTACTGTGTGTTATAAAATATAAATTATGTTTCCTAACTTTTCAATTGTATTGCTTCATTATGAAGTTATAAACTCACACAATAAATCACGATAAATGTTCCAGGTTGCCCACTATGGTGAAAAAGTTTACAAGTGTACATTATGTCACGAGACATTTGGTTCAAAAAAGACAATGGAGTTACATATTAAAACTCATTCAGACTCATCGGTCGCTGGCTCTCCTAGGGACTCACCAATTGAGCCAGAGATTGAGATCTCGCAGACAAACAGTGTAGGCACTGCCAGTGATAAGGAGAACCACAAGACTGAAGAACCAAGTGACGATGCTGCTATTTACGACGACACTCCGCGAGATTTTCCTTACTACATGTATTCCAGAGAGCAGTATTCGCAACCACTCTTGATGCCTAGTGAAGACAAAGCTTTTCAAACAACATCCGCAATTTCTATTGAACAGCCTCATTTGTTTCGGTATCCTGAAGTTTCTTCAACGTATACTGACTTTGGAATTCAAACTAATGAGTTTGTCAGTGACTGTTCGTCCCTTCTCAATTTACCAGGAAATGATGCCCGTAGAAGAGTGGAGGCTGCGCTAGAAGCAGTCGAAGAAGAAAGACAGAGGGAATATGGAATCAGGATTGAAAGAGAACCGATTCTAACTCCTCCAAGTAGTAATCCTGTAAGTCCTGTACCTTCACCAGATCCTCTTGATTTGGCAATTCCAGTACGAGAAACGTTAATCCTTCCTCCAAGAAAACGGTGTAAAATGATCTTGGAATCGATGGAAAGTGAGAGAAATGGCCTCATTGCCTCTCAAAGACAGAACACTGTTATTCAGTTTGCAAAAGCATCATAGTGCAAATATTGTGGAAAAAGTTAACGATGAACCAGTGATAATTTCATAGACATAATCTGAATTTTGTGGGGAAATGTAAAGATAACAGGGATATTCTTTTGAATGGCTCGCGTCGCCGATCGAGATGAAATTTGAAGAATGTTGTGAGGAGCCATTCTGAGAGAATCCCAGATATGAAATTTCAACTTTGAGAATTTATCTACTCGGAAGATATGTTTAACAATTTTACGAAAGACAAAGATTTTTAAAATTGTAAGACCTAATCTATCTTCCGAACGACAAAAAATTTCCGAAAGTGAAATTTTGTATTTGGGATTCCTGTTACATCTGCGATCGGCAATGAGAACCATACGGAAGTCAGGATTAGATAGGTGTTCAGAGTAGCGATGGGCTGGAAAAATTCATATAACTAGTATTAAAAGTTACGAAAAGCATCAATTCCTGACCGGTTCAGACTAACTATCTTTGCTCCATCTTGATTTTTGGCAATGTAGTTGTGTACGACTCTAACCCCCTCGCGGGCGTTAAAGAAGGTCAATTCTCTTTGTGTCCTTTCCGATCACGTAATTGGAAAGGTAAGTCGTTTTCGGCTAAAATGTGCTACTGGCAAAGGTCATTTCCATAAAGTAATTCTCGCAATTGTTTCACGAGCCTAACGGTACTGCCCAGGGATGATGCGTCCCTCACGTTAAAACGTTTATACGTTTATTGGCCCTGGCAGTGGGACCAAGGCCAGAGGAACGTGTCCACTACAATAGAAATAATTTTAATACAGCTATGAATTATGTCGATACTGTTACGACAAATTCAAATATTTTTAGGATTTTTTAATCTTACATAGCATTCAATAAAGATAGACGTTTAAGGAGAAAATGAAAATTGAACGCCCATCGCCAGCTGATTAAAAAATGAATGCTACAAGAATGACAGAATTGTTACCATGGAATTTCACTGCGATGTTATACGATCTGAATTAATTTTGTTTCTACACTGAACAGTTTCTGAATATTTTAGTGTTTCCTTCAAATATTCAAATATTTCTAAGAATGATGTATAACAAATAAGAAATCGATAGGAATAACTATAATTAATAGAATTGTATTTAATTTTTGTGAATAACGAAAAACATTTACTTAATTATAAAACAGACAATAACTTATATTTTGAACTGTGAAAGTTTGAAGGGAATCGAAAATAATCATGCTGCAAGCCTTAAATGAACCAATAGAACAACGTCCAATAATTTTACTATTTGACAAGATAATTCTGAAAGCTTTTTGCAGTTTAATAAGAGTATGATAGAGTGGCCTCGTTAATTCGCAAATTCGACTGGTTTCGAGAACTATTTATATGTGCCTCAGGGTAAACGTAATATGTAATATATTTAGAGTTCGCCAGCTGAACATCCATTACTTATATATTACTGCCAAAAAGTACAAAGAAGATGTTGGCTTGTTTCATTACAAGCTCGTTATTTGGAACATTTCTGTCGAATGTTGATCTAATGTTAAAAACGAATTAAGAAACACCAATTAAGAAATTAAGAAACTGCATAATTTTTAAAGTTAAACAATTTCATTTTATTTCTAAAAGCATTGTTAATTTTGCATTAGAAGAAAAACATGTTTATTCTACTTCCTTCAATATTCGTATACATACATATGGTAAGCACACATGTAGCTGGCGTACTCGATTTTTGGTATTTCACGTTATATGTATATTATAGATATGTGTGTGCGTGTGCGTATACATCATATATATATACATATATAATATGTGTAATTGAATTGTAACGAAATAACTAAAAAGTAATGAAGATCGAACAGGTCACTGTGGCACAACTAGCATCATCATTATAGAAGGCTTGGAACGATCATGATCGCGGGGATTTTTAAATTATACTTCTCTTTTAGAGAAAAGAGTACAAAAATAAATTAATGTGAAGGATATAAATAATACATTCATATTGATAAGCGATGATTTAAGATTTCGTTTTGGATTTAAAAAATTTGAAATGGACAACAATTCGATGCGTCAGTTATTTTCGAAGCCTACGCCATTGGTTTCTTCTCTCTCTCTCTCTCTCTCTCTCTCTCTCTCTCTCTCTCTCTCTCTTTCTCTCTCTCTCCTCTCTCAAGTAATTTATTCGTGTTTTCCTCGAAAGTTATATTAAAATGTTATATATATTTTACGTATTATAAGGTTTCCTATAACTGCATTATATATATATGTATATATCTATGCAGAGATTAAAGATTCTAATTTCTTGCCAAAACCAACAAGAGACTGAATCAGTCTAAAGAAAAATTTTCTTTTTTTACACGAACGTATTTCCAATATATGTATTAATATGATGCGATAAAGATGATGTTGAAGTATTTTATTGCTCAATTTTCGTCGTGATTGGACTCGTATTATTTGTTTAAACAAAATATTTATAATAAGCGATCTTTCATAATGGTTGCATTGAAAACAAATAGAAAATTGTACATCGAAGGCACTGTATAAGTTTAATTTTACTTTCATAAATGATTCCAGTTCTAAACAAAGATGGCGCTAGTTTACTGTCACTGTTAAATTAGCAACAATATTTAATTTTGTAACTTGTTATCTTTGACATCTTGCAATTTATCGTTTTTTTTTTTTCTTTTTTTTACGTTTCGGTAAATATGTAATTGTATAAAATATCTTTTTTTTTTTTTTTTTTTTATATGAAAGGTCTTGATAATAATTATCCGTTTCATTAAATTTTCAATATCCGCAAATATGATTGTAAAAACGGACTAATTTCAAGTACAAAAGCGTTGAATCAAATTCAAGATTCAACGATCTTACGAGAAAAAGGAATAAAAATGAATATTATATATGTATATTTAATTGTCAACGGGTAGCATCGACCAAAAAATTTGGTTTTGATGAAACCGATCTTACTGGAATTACAGTAAGTAATTACTGTGTTTCCGCTGTGAGAGTGGAGCTGATAGGAAAGAAAGTATCAAAAACTCACTGATAAGAACTCCATTATGCCATAGCATTGAAAGGAGCTATGCTCCTCACTGCCAGTACAATGCATACACGTGCAAATTTAATATTAAATGTTAAATTATACCATCACATTTTATATTTTGAAGCTATCTGTATTTACATTTGGCACGACTCCGGCACGGCGTTATAGATGGCGTTTTATAAACTGTGAAATAATTTAATGGAAGATTCCACAAAGTCAAATCGTTATCAAATAAATACTACAATTGTAATGATATAAAAAAGGCATTACGACATTAATGATAATATGAAATAAATTTAGCAGAAACATAAATTATATGTGAAAATTTCTGCATTTATCATCAAACTCACTGAGGCCATTTTTATTGCAGCTGAAATTTAAAAAAAAAAAGTGGTAATTTCTAAATATTAAATGTATTCTGCGTTCGAATCTACCATCTAATTATTGATCTGTAGTTTATAGAACAGCTTATGTGTACAGTGAACCATGTTTATATTAATATTAAGAAGTAATGTAATATTTATATGGGAGCTCATGTATATTATGCCTTTCCCTCTTTTTTGTTTACGAGAATAATTGACACGTGGCCTATTCCTATTTTTTAAGAGGCGTTCAAGCTTTTTGTTATGCGCGAGTTATGTTTTTATCTATTATGTAAATCACGCATAACACATGATATTTATGTGCAATCGTACATTTAAGTTCTTTGGGATACTTAGTGTCCTTTTGTTCGTTATTTTATTTACTCTCGGCAAAAATATTTTGAAGTATAGAAAATAGTCGCGCTTGTTATTATGAATTTTAATGATTGTTATTGTTATAGTTTTCGAAATTAGCTTAACATTAGAATTCATTTTTCTTTATGTTATCGACTATAGGCCACGTGAGAGTATGCGAATAAGAAAATGGATGCAAATTGTTAAGTATTAAGATATAATGATGAGAAATAGAATGAAATGCGTAGAGACAACTCTAGTGTAATATTACGATTATCTGTTATTGCTTATTATTTTTAAGATACATAATTACACATGCCAAATGGGATGTATTTTATCCCATTATTTCAAGCGTGTTGAACTGATTACACACGAAGGAGAAAAAAAAAACAAAACATTTTATGTTTGAATTGAATATTTCTTATGTTTGTATGAATAATTTCATAGTCAGAATTTTCGAGACAGAAGATATATTTATTTATTTAATATATATAGTTATATCTATACATTATTTATGTATGTATTTTTTTTTTTTTTTTCTGTCAAATGTCGAAACGAACCATCGTGTATTCATTGCATTAAAATATATTCTATCGTAAATGAATTGTCTCTGAAATTTTACATCTAATTTCAAATGACAAAACACGATTCTGTCTTGCGCATCTGGTTTCACGAATCTGTTCGTCAACATTTCATTTATTATGCATAAGGATATTTTATCTCGAGTCGAATTTAGCGCGTCAAACATTTATAAACTTCTCGTCGTATATATTTCGCAGACAATAAAGTACAAGTATATTAAACTTAAAATTATGCAGCTTTTAATGAGATATGAGTGGTGTCTTTGCCAATATACATGTGTAATTATCACGAATTAATAATTATCAATTAACGTAATTGATCTTATTTGCATTCCTAAGAGGTTTTTTCTCAAGGTGGTTTTAGTATCTCGATATCATACATATTCAATGAAAAGAAGAGAAAAATGCAGTTCCACTTGTACGTATATTTGTACGTTCACTTTCTTTCGTGCAACATTAAAAATTATAAAATAAACTAGCTAATCAATCTAGCGCGATCGACTGCCTGCCATTGATAAGTATATACAAAAATATATACTAACTAGTGCTAGATGCATGTATTTATGCAATTGCAGAATATGTACTTGAGGTCTCATTTTAATTGTTACATACGATTAATTATTTAATTTGAAAGAAAAAAGAACTAGCTTTCGAATAGAATTTTCTTCGTTTCGGGACACTGAAATATTCTGAAGAAATATTTATAATCGTTTCGTTTATGTAGAGTTTTACAAGACAAAAAACTTGCTATTCACGACACTACGAATTACTACGACAATTTTCGAGGAAATTAATTATATTATAATTATAAACAATAAATTATAATACGACAAATAATTTGAAAGACAAAGTTAAGTTGTACGGAAAAGTTAAATTGAGACACCTTGTAGAAATGTTTCAAAAATTTTACTGTGTATGTATTTAGGAAATTTATCGAAATAAGTATGTATTAAATATTGATACATCAAGTACATTGAGTTGCATAATTTTTTTATTGTACTCTTTTATATATGTATGCTTGTACAAGGCTGTTCACGAAGGCGTTCGAACGCTTGTAGAAATATGTCATGAATATATGTGTGTATATTCGTGTTAGATAAAATATTTTAAAATTTTATTCATGCAACTACTATATATCGAAACTGAATTACACTCAAGTTTGAAATTAATCTAAAAATATATATAGAAATCACGAAGTATTCGAGTGTACTATTTCGTAGTTCGTGCTATGTTAAAACAACAATATGTATTTGCAATTTCTATACGACACATTTTCGAATTGATTTCAAATTTTGTTAACCAATATAATCGTACGATTTCAAATTTTACCAATGTAATCGCAAGAATCTAGAGTGTTAATGAAATTTCAAAATGTTTTATAAAACACTTTTGTACACGTAAAAGTTCTCCTACCACACAACGATCGAATATTTTCGTAAATAAATTTTACAGATACTCGTCCTCTTTGAATACTTTTTAGTTTTTAATTTTCTTTTAAATGACTTCTCCGTGAGAATTATTAAAAAATATCATGTTAAATCAACGTAAAAGATAAAGCATTATTACTAATCAACAGTGAAATTATTTATTTAGTACTTATAAATTGGGTATTAAAGCATTGGGTATTATAAACATCTTGATATTGATGGTTTGCCCATTTTCATTATTGAATTACACAAATTGTTTTTGATCTATTCGTTGAAAGACTATTACAAACGGAGAAATGCGATAAACGTCGTACAACTAGTAAATACGTAATAAGATTCGAAAAAGTTTCGAGTAACGTAAGCAATTATTTAGTTACAATTGTAGTGATTACCATCACTGTACTGTACATAGTATTCTGAGCTGCTGAACGAGATGATGAGACGAGAAATTTTTTTACTTTCAAAAACAAAAAAGAAAAAGAAGAAAGGAAATAACACACTTTTCAAATAATCTGAACACGTATGTATGTAATTCACGCGAACTCGTTTATCAGTGCAACGCTAGGCAATTAAATAGATACGAAACTAAACACAAGTTTATTGCGCAGCGTTGCAGTGTATTAAAATCCCATTTTCACGTGACGTGAAACGATTGTCTGCACTGGAAAAAGCGGATTTACGAACGACAGTCTAGTCACTTACGTGGCGACGAAACTTTTAAACGTATAGGTGTATCGAGTGTGCTTATGTTCCGATCTCGTAGGTCTATCTGATACGATGTAAAACGTTCGTGTTCAATGGAGTACGGTGGTACGACCGATTGTTAGAAGCGTCATTGGAAACGTTGTTTCGATTGCAGCACGATATTTATATGTGTCAATAAAATTTCCAGAAAGCTATACATATTTAACAAACCTCTAGCCAGTGGACGAAACATATTTACCGAGTAAGTGATCCTCCTAAATTTTCAGATCGCGAAACACCCGCGCGTTTTTTGGGGTAACCACAAATTAGATTTGGATGCTTCTCCGATGATTTTCTGTAAATATCTTTCAAAAATAATTGTTCAAAGCAGTTCTTTTCGTTTGCGTAATGCACAGTGCTAGTGATCACTTATTGTGTACATTAGTTTCTCCTGACTGCATAGTTTTGAGTATTTGTCAATTATGTGCTTCCTATGGCATGTCCAAACATTAATGAAATGCTTTGAACAATCGTTAAGCTGCAAACATGATTTGCTACTATGCGATTGAATTACGTTGTTTCAACATCTCGCTATTTCAGATATTTTTAGATGTTTTTAGAGTTGCCTGTTTATAAACATTTATAATTTTGGTTAAGTTGGAGAGTAAGGAATTATGAAGTAAGGATAACACTGAATGTTATGATTTTTATTTTTTACAATCTGGGTAGGAATAGATTGTTATTTTATGTTTTGTTGTTTGAGATTTTCGTTATACTGTTTTTATTTACATAAATATAATATAATAATATCTCTATATTATATATACATATATTGGAATATATATATATATAATTATTAGATAAAGATATGCTTGAAAAGAAGATTAACAGTTGGTAGAACAAACATTGAATATTAATAGATATAATTAATTTTAACCTATTAATAAAATATAGAGATGTTAATTTGAAGCAAATATTTCCATTCAGTACATTGATGTACACGTACAATGTCAAAAGTATTAACATGTTAAACTATTTTAGAATCAACTTTGTAGAGTCAAAGTGTATCATGAATATAAAAAATTCGCTACATTTGATTATGTAATATTTTGTCACGTTAAAGTACACAAACGTAACATCGATATAAATGCTTGAAATGCTTCAACTTATTTTTAAGGTTGTAAATTAAGAAGTATATTATCATTGAAGCGTTATGCAAACATAAAACTTTAAGTAAATATTTAACAGACAAGTTTTGGAAAGTAATTTTTTATCGTTTAAGAGATATTTGTTTATAATATGTAAATTTATATTTCTACATTTAAATTTAACAACGTACACAGTGCTGAACTAGAGGTTCTGATATATCTATTTTACTTTTAGATATGAGACGCAAGAGCGAAAGAAACAAAGGAAAAGCAGCAAGTCCGGAGAAGGAGGTTGAACGAGTAACGCGAAAATCAACTCGAAGATGCGTAAAGCAAGTAACATCAACATCTCCGGAGCAAGAGAACGTTGAGGAAATACCAAAAAGTGTGAGCAATAAAGTCACGGAAAAAAAGTCAGCTCACGTTCAGAGAAGGGAAGTGGAACAACTGGAAGAACAAAACGAAAAGGTCTTATCTAGCGAAGCGGATGTTAAGACCAAGGTGCAAGAAGATGAAGAAGACAATAATACTGGATCAGTTTGGAAAGTGTCAAGAGCCGACGCGTCGCCTGGCGAGATACAGAAATTAAAATTATCTAGACAGCATAACATGTCGGAAAGATTATCTGATACTTCTTTAAATAGGAAAAAATCGAACAAGTGGCAGGAAAGTGGTGAGGGAGTTGCAGAGGAGGTTGACTCGGCAGACAAGCAACTGGTTTCTTGTACGAGAATACCCAGTAGCGCTGAACAGCCGAACGATCCCTCCTCTTCATACCCAGGTCAGGACTCCAATGAAGAGGTAAGTGATAGCAAGGAGATCCTGCCTGAAACCACTTCAGCCAACTTGTCTGACGATAAACCAAACATAGATCAGCAAGGTGAATCAAATGAGGCAAATTTCTCCAACGAAAACGCTGATAGTGAACCCATTAAGTCGAGTGATACAACCATGTTGGCTCCTAGTTCGAATGGTAATCGCTCGTCCGAGGAGACAAACCAAATTATACCAAAGGAAGAAAAATTCGTGGAAGACACTAACGAAAAGACAGTGGAAATATTCAATAAAGAAGTTAGTTCCGAGTGTGTTGAAAATACTCAGAAAGATTCGAGCAGCGAGGATGAAGACGAAAAGGGAAAAGCTCGTGAGCTAAATTCATCGTCTGAATCGAATGACGAGATTCACGCTAAGAGCAATAGAGCCAGTGGCAGGATACAAAGTGCCAGTCGCAGAAAACATCGAACGAAATATCGAGATTCATCTAACTCTGATACAGCAGATTCTGAGGATGAACCTTCTATTAAGAGAGAACTTGAAATTGATGTTTACATGCAAGAAGAGAAAGTAAATGTCGAGGATTCCCACAAACAGAAAGATCATTCTGAGTCACCGAAAGCAAGAAATAATTTTTTATTGAATAACATGGAAATGGATGTAGAACATTGCGAACCAAATAAACAAAAGTTAGATAGTCTAACTGATAAGTCGGAATATCCTGTAACGACAACGACTCAATTGGTGACTTACAAACCTGTAAAAGTAAATTTGAAAAGATCATTGTAAGCATAAATTAACTATTATTCGGAATTCGTGTAAGTAGCTTTATTGTAACTTTATTGTAACTCTGTAAATTTTGTTTCAGTTCCTCAAGAATATTAACAGAAAAGAATGATGTTAAAAAAGAAGATAATGATGCAAACGCAAACAATGAAACAGGTGCTCCAAACAAGGTTCGTTGTTATATTTTTTTTCTAACTAAATAAAATTGGCTATTTATCAAATAATTATAATTTAGCTCGATTATGTAAACAATAATTTATCAGGTTACTTATAATATTGTAAGATTATTAAATATCATATTTATATGCACGTACAATGTAAATTAATTTTAAAATTTTGTTTTACAGGAAAATCACGATAGCACCGAACAAGATTCAAAATGTGCTCCTAGAAAACGTCGATGGGGCACTGCATTGTCTACTGATACTGCACCTTCGTTTTCAATTTCTACGGATTCACTAAAAGTAATATTTTCCTTCTTAATGTTTAATATTTCGCAAACTTTCATGCACTTTTATCATTTTCGTGAAATTAAAAATATAATTGCATGCAAATGTATAAACATTTTTGTAATTTCATGTTACTATACCTACATTGGACTTGTGATTTTCTAAATTTTCTCAAATTTGCATATATACTTCTGATAGGCATTGGTGCCCGGAGCAAGGCCATTGTCGATAAACGAAGTTCGTCTTTCGAAAGACGACGATGAAGATAGAGATCGTTTTCGAGTTAGTGAAAAGTGGCACAATTCTACTGAAGGAGTAAATGATAATAAATCAGGTGATGAGAATATCATGCAAAAAAATGGTGCAACAAAGAAGGGAGACGCAAAAATAGATAATCACATAGGTATGTGAATACTTTTCTATTTTATGTGGGTTAATTTTTACAAATGTGATTATCATTCTGATTTATATTATAAACCATAAAAGTGGTTTAGTAAAACTGCATCAGTTGAACATGTAATATTTAAAATAGATATTCCAAGAAACATTTGGAACACAACTACAGATTCAGATTATTTGACAACTTTATTTATTAAATAATTGAATTTATTATTTATTTATTATTTATTAAATTTATTTATTAAATATAAAAATTTACTTCACATAGATATAGATATCTGTTTATTAAAATATTTCATTAGATTACAGTAATGAGATGGAAATTTATTTTTCTTAGAGACAAGTGTTCTGTAATAAAGAGTTATGTTTATTAAGGGTATGTTTGCAGATAGTATATTATAAGTTGAGTGTATACTGAACTATTTTGGAAATGGAATATCTTCTGCCCTTTTCCTCTGAAACAGAATATCACGAATATGAACGACGAATATGAAATATGTTTCATATATTTATATAAACTTTTCTTGTGGTTTGTAGCAGCAAGGCGTAAAATATCGATTGTTAAAGAAATGCCACATGTAAAATCTCCGAGTCCACCTGCTACAAAGCCCACAAATATCCTTTTGATTAAAAACTTGGTTCGTCCTTTTACTTTGAATCAAATTAAAGAACTTCTGTCGCGTACTGGCACAATCGTCGAAAATGGATTTTGGATGGATAGAATCAAGTCCAAATGTTTTGTAGAGGTATATTAAACTAATTTTCTATAAATAATAGTCGTAGTATAATTTTAAGCTGCGAAAAATTTAATACTAATAAATGTTAATTTGTATATTATTGTAATTAAACATTCTTCGCAATCTTTGTAAAATATTGGTAACCTTTAAATTTGTTAGATAGATAAAACGGTAATAGCATTAATTGAATTGTTTTAGTATGCCAATGAAGATCAAGCATTTGAAACGAGACAAGCTTTACATGGTATATCTTGGCCGATTTCAAACCCGAAAAGGCTTCACGTTGAATATGCAACCAAAGACGATATGGAATTGGCACGTGAATTGTCGAAAGACCAGTCCATTCCAAGAAAAACGGAACCTCTTATACCGTCTGATTCGTGGCAGCAGGATTGGAATCGCGAAGAGAGAACAAGTGCAAAGGTATATCAATTATATGTTTTACAATTCATATGCAAGTTTTAAGAAAAAGTATAAAAAACATTATAAAGTACGGATATTTATACAGTAAGAAAAAATATCTTTTCTGATAGCTCTCTATAAAAGATATAAGCAAATATTTTGAATTTAACAATAGGATCGTTTATCTGAATTTTATGCTGAAATGTCAATTTTAAAAATTCGTTAGGATTGTTAGATTAGTTGCTAAATCTGTAAAAATTTTTTGTCGTTAAATTCCATTCTCCTCGACACTTCTTTAAATAAAATTAAGAAGTAAATTATTTAATCTCCAATTGCTACAGTGAAATAGAAATACATATATTGGACGAAGTTCTGAGATATTTCAATGATTTAAGAGTACCAATTTATAATTGTAAAGCTTATAATTGTAAAGTACAATCTAATTGAGAATTCGCAAAACCATGTGCGATACGTTACTTTAGAGAAAAATTAAGACTCGTTACAATACGAATGGACAGATCAAATGGATTATCAAATAAAAGACTTTGGTAATGCAATAATTAAACAAGAGTTTTGGAAATGATAGGTAATGGTAGTTCGGGAATGGGATCTTGGTAAAGAAGATGGTCAACAGCATATAAAGGAAAAAGAACGTGAAAAGAAAGAGCATGATAAAAAAAGGCGGCAGAGGAGCCGGAGTCCAGCAGTGGAAGCACACCTTCCAGCTCCAGCTCGTAAATTTAAAAAAAAAGAGGATGAACCACCGCCAGCGAAGCTCTTAGATGATCTTTTTAGAAAGACAAAGGCAACACCATGCATATATTGGTTACCACTCACGAATGAACAGGTATATTACAGACAAAGTACAATCTAAATGAAATTATTATTTTCATTATCCGAATAATTGAATATTAAATTATATCATAACATGCAAAAATATACAAAGCGAAGAATTTGTCATAGTCTTTAAGGAGTAAATTTCTTCTATCTAGTACGTTTCAATTACAGATAGTCGTAAAAGAAGAAATGAGAAGGCAGCATATGGCAGAACACGCACGCAGACTAGAAGAAATGAGACGCGCTGAGAGAAATAACAGGGACGGTCGTCGTCGTCGTAGCCCGAGAAAATAGTTTTTTGATCGACCACTTTCGATAAACGTACTTTTCCCTCTCTGATGCAAAAATTTCATTTTTGATTAGATTACGTTTTTACAAATGATCATTTATGAATCACGGAAAGACGAATCTTTTCATTTTACATTGGAGACAGACTTGCCGAAAAAGCTCCTTCAATTTTGCTTTCTCAATTGTTTCGCGATTTGCTGTTTTATGATTAACGGTTTAACAATATAGTGTTAGAGTTTGCGTTTATTATTCTTCTACTCTTTTTTTTTTTTCTTTTTCTTTTTTTTTTTTTTTTTTTTTTTTTTTTTTTTTTTTTCTAATTTAGAAAACGCGAGAATTCTTGATTCTTTGCATTATTCCTCTTTTCTTATTCTGCCATCGATTTCGTATATTTTGTTTTTCTATTTAATTTCAGTTCATTTCGGTCGCCAATTTTTGACGCCAATTGGTCAGAAACTGTACAAATTTGTTGCATGATCAAGAAACGACCCGATCTCCGATCCATTCCCCCTGAAATTTCAGCATTAAACCATACTTCTTACAGGTCGACATTAACTATCCAACAGACCAGCGTAACTTCGTAGAACGAACAGTAGTGTTTGCATCTAGGAGTGATGCATCATCACGTTCTACGATACGTCGTAGTGCGATATCGCAAAACGTGCCCTGGGAATCGAAGAATAATCGAACGAAAAAACTATCTACGTAGGGGAAAAAATACTCGAGACGAATTTAGTATTCGTGATTATCGACAAACTTTATTTGTCTCCTTACGAGAAACTAAAAAAGAAAAAAAGAAAAAAGAAAGAAACGAAACTAAACCGGAATAAAAAGAAATTATAAGTTGGGATGAGTTGCTGAGAGAGTAACGACAAGAAGTAAAAAAGCTCACAATGAGAATGGTGGAAAGACTGTGTGGTTCGTTGACATAAAGTCATCCTAAAGCATCGATGGGAGTTTTCTCTCCTTGGAATTATCTGTTTTTTTTTTCCCTCTCTGTCGGTAGAATAGCCTGACTTCCTTGAATTTTGACATGTGCTACACACATACACACACATACACACAAGTGGTGGTAGTAAAATGTAAAGTTTTGGTGTTTCTCGTTTTCGCGCAATGAATTTGCACAGCCGGAAACACGTTTGTATATAAAGTATAATTCAATACGCCGTGATATGACATGTAAAATTATTAATAAATGTAAAACACTATAGGATATATACGAAAAGTATATCTGCCGCTTGCTTTGTACAATGTCATACCATATTTAAAAGATTTGTTAATCATCCTTGAAATAAGATCGAAAATTTACGAAGATGAAACGAAAGAAGGAAAATACATACATTTTAGAACGGAAAATGAATTTATTCGTTGAGTTTATTTCATTTTTCTGTCTAATTTAAACGAGAAATGTCGTCGAAAGGGAAATCGTTTCAACGAAAAAAGGAAAGAAAAAAAAGAACATACTGTGTGACAAAATATCTGAGGCATGGGCAACTAGGAAAATAACTGTTAACGTAAACTTATTCGATCTTTATTTATATTAACATCGTTAACGCTAAAGTTGTAATTGCTTCAATTTACAAAAGTCGTGAATTACAGAATATGTGCATGTCAGCTATTAATTAAAGTATTTCACAATCACAAATACTATGAATAGAAAGAATAAAAGAAAACTGAAAACTTCAAGTTCGGCATGTAACTTAACTACCAGTTTGTACAACACTATATATTTTTTCTGCAATTAAACTAATCTTAATGACTTTGCGTCCAGGTAATACTTCTCATCTATTTTTTTTAGAAAAGAACAGTAGTTGTATACAGTAATGTACTATACAACTATAATGTTCTTTGATATTTTTATTTTTTATTCTTTTTTAAGTTATTACCTTAAAAATATCAGGGGCCGAGACGATTATGAAAAATTAACATCATATTTGTTTTCTGATTATGATTTCAAATTCATTTCTAATCTCCTAAATCTTTTTATAAAACTGAAAATGACAAATTAATATTTATAATAGTTATTTATAACTTCGAGAATGTTTGTCAACGTAAATACTTTTTTTAAATCAGTTGAAAAAGCTAAAAAAAGTAAATTTTACATATATATTTTGGTTCTATTTCATACAATAATTGATTTATTTGAGTCGGAGCAAAATTATCATAAAAAGAACATGGTTTTTTGAAACTCTTTAAAAGAATAATTAATATAAAATCAATTAGAATCGATATTTCCATAAATTTGTTTTTTTATAACTTTTTTTTGAAATTACTACAAAAACCGGAATGCAGTACATAACAGGTTCTCAAGTCCTGAAAAGAATTCGGAAATTTCTTTTGGAGTTTATAAATAACATTTTGCTTAAAATTTCCATTTATATATATATATATATATATATATATATATATATATATATATATTGCAAAAGAAATTAGGTGACTATTACGCAATCATTTAAAAATTTGTAGTATATTCAACTTAAAACTATATGATACAAACCGCAAAGAACTTGGCCTTACAAACATGGTAAGAAATGTGTGTATACATTACAATCCAAATTTGTAATTCAGAAGATTTGAAAGATACGATTTGACGATTGCGAGACAAAAAAGTTCTCTTATTTACATTGTTGATTAATATTTTTAATTCATCAGTTTATTATCGTAAACAAATGTATCTAATAATTATACATTACGTTTGCATTGCACAATTCATTTGTAACATGTATACACGTATTTTCATAGCTTTGATATACTTATATCGTTATCAAAAGAACGCATACTGAGAAGTACAATAAAGACTCTATATGGGTTCGAAAATTGGTTATGGAATAATTATCTGGTTTTTAAGCTTTTCAATATTTTGCCGACAATGACAAATACAAAAGAGAACAACAAGCAGGAAATAAATAATCAAATTTTATAATAAGGAAGTTATAATAGTTTTTAATGAAGATTTAATAATTCATTAATGAAAATAAACTAAAACTAAAAATTTTATCATTACATTATCATGCATCTTCAATAATACATCACTAAGTTCTTTACAAATGAACAATTACAGAGTCTTTACTGCAGTTAACAATACGCGTATCAATTTCATGCTGATAGATTTCAAACATTTCGTCGGTTTTCAGATAGTTGATCAAATGAATAACCTGATTCTTAATCCTTTTTATGCGCCTGTTTTGAAAAACAACGAAATATATAAAAACAATTTTGGCAAATATACACGTTTGAAAATTTTGTAAAATAAATGCAAGTTTTTGCAAACATTTATTATGACTATTATCATTATCAAACAGTATTTTTATATTTAATTTATAATTATTATTTTACAATTATTGGTATAAACGACAAGTAGTCTCTGGAATATTTAACTGCGTGGAATATCAATATTCGAGATAATAAATAAGTTGATAGTAAAATATTTGCGCATAAAAAGAATTCGATGCTTGTATGTTGAAACTAATTTTTTCCCAAGTCTGGTATCAATTACCATTCATTCTTACTATTATTTTATTCATACCACACTCAGTTTATTTTGATGATATCACATCTGATACATTAATCGACTTTTACGACACTGTAGATCTTCCGCACGAACCAGAAACAGGCAAAGAAACCAATCGATCCTGTTTAATACAATTGTACAATTTATTATTTAAAAATGAATAAATTGTTAGCAAGGAAGAGACAAATATCTTACCTGTTAAAACGAAGAATAGATAAACCATAATACACGTATAACCAAAGTAAAGGAACGTAGACGTAGCATCTTCTATTTCTAATTTAGTCATGAAGAAGTGTATGCAATAGACTAATAAATAAAACGCGGTGAATCCAGATGTTAAAAAACTACGCCACCACCAATGATAGTCCTAAAAAAAAAATAATTTTAATAGACATATTTATTCTGAAAAATCAAAATGCTAGAAAAAAGAATTATTTATTTACCTCTGCACAAAGATGAAAATAACAAAGTAAGATCGTCGTTTCTGAACATGTAATTACAAGTATAACAAATACCAAAAAGAGAAATCCAAACATGTAATAAACCTGACTTGACCTGGAAAAATTAATTACAGTTTAAAAAGAGGAATATTTTAAATGTTAAAAATTAAAATTTACAGAACATTTAAATTAGCAACAAGTGTGAATAATTAGAATTAACAAAAATCAATTAATGGAAATGATAAATTATAATATTATTAAGATTATTAATGTTTGAAAATATAATACTTACCATAAAGAATTAAGTATAAAGAATAATTGTATAAATATACATCCGAAAGGCAGAACACCACCCATTATTACTCCAGGTATTGGTTGAGTATAAAAACTTTGCTCTGGTATTTGCCTAGGAATTTGATTGGTTCTTACAGGATGCTCCAGAGACTAAAATAAAATTCATTACTAATAAATTTCTTGTCTGAAGTATGACCATTTATTTTTATTGTTTTAATAAAGTAATTAACTTGAAAAATGTTTCAAATAAGAAAAAAAGATTCTACGTTATTTTTACTGATAAAGGAGATTTTTACCCTTTTTCTGAATCCGAAGTAAGCTCCAATAAATGTCAATGGAAGAGATACACCAAACCAAAGTGCTAGAAGAGCAATAAGAGTGCTGAATGGCACTGCGGCTGAACTATCATTTGCCCAAAATATTAAATTCATTATAAAGAACAAACTGAATACGATTCTGTAAATAAAAAATTCAATAAAATTAAATAATATTTTTTATACGCTAATCCCAAACTTATTTTTATTAAATTTGTTTTCAGATCAATGATTTCATATTATACGTATAAAGTAGATATGTACTTATTAAGAAAGGATGAATTATTAAATTATTAAAAAGACAAAGGACAAAATATTATTAACTTTCATGGCAATTTTCAAATTTTGCAGCTTCACAGATTTTTCTAATTATCTTCTTTCAGCTTAGTATTGATTACTAGATCATTAGCAACATATAGTGCTTAGCTGTTTTCTACGTTTTATCGCTGCTAGATTCCGCAATAGAGTTAGGATTCTTTTAAATAGGCGAAAGTATTTTTAACGTGATCTTTGTATGTCAAAATTATGTTTAGGTACATTATGTTAGACTTGTCTTTGCGTCTCAAATCTTCTGTATTCATAAAATATCTATCTGTTGATAACACTTGGTTGTAGCAATTGCAGAACAGTGGTGATGATTTGTTTAGTAGGTATTCGTGGCTAATTCATAGATTTTTATTTATTACGTACTTATATATATTTAATAAATAAATCGTATTACCCTGGACTCAACATAGATGTGAGTAATACGTTTGATTTCCATTTTTCACCGCCGAAGCTTTTATATATTCTAGCAGATACGTAACCAGCAGTGGCTCCAAGGCAAACATATAAAACCATAGCACAAGTCATTAGAGCTCCTCTATTTGCTGGAGATAAAAATCCTAAACATGCAAATGCTGGAATATAAGATGAAAATATTTGCTTTGTACTTTTTATAATCCAGCAAAACACAAATTTATATTACACGTGTATATTCAAAAAATTTACCAAGCGTTACAAGCGTCATGTAAAACACTTGAACACCAGATCCGAGTAAAACTGATAGTAACATTCCTTTGCGGGGAGGTCGAAATACATCACCATGAACTAATTTCCAGCCAAATTCTTCATGTGCGTCTTCTCCTGATTCTATCTGGAAGGAAGCCTGCGTTATTGAAACACAGACAAGGAAACATCATAGCTTTATGACATAAAACAGAACAAAACGTCGCGTAGTATATTCTTGTTAATTAATGAAATAATCAGAGAGGCAGCAGAGGGAGAGAGATCACTTGAATAATAATATACAAATGATATAGTAAAATCAAATACATTAAATTGAAATAATAAATAAAACTTATTAATTAAAATAAAGCGAAGGAGAAATTGATGAGTTGTAACGATTAAAAATAGCATTCTTTTAGTGTACCTGATTGTATCTCGCAATATCTTTGTGCAGTGTTCGAAGCAATATCATGGCCACCATTCCAGAAAGAAATAAAACAATTATTAATGAATTAAGGATACTAAACCACTGTATATTTGTATGTGGCATAGATTCCAAAATATAATCCCATCTGGATGACCATTTAATTGTACTGTTCTCCTGAAATTAAAATTTTTTTAATTTAAAATATTACTATCAAAGTATAAATTATGCCTAATCTCTCAATTTTATTACTTACGGTATATGTCACAGAATATGTATAAATAACAGATAATTCTTGACCAGAAGGAAGTGCACCGTGTGGTATTTCTAATGGTACTTTATATTCACAGTCAGGAATACGACCTGGAGTATGTTTAATACTACGAGGAACCACTTTAACAGCTATTACAGAAAATAAATATCAAGTCAGTAAAAATTTCTACTGAAATTTTGACAATGTAAAAATGATACTTCAGTCCCTACATATTATACGTCCTCCATTTTCTTTAAATGCGGATCCCCAATCTTCTTTAACACCGCTATGATACGTGATCGTAAGGTCTACGTGATTAAATAGATAGTAAGTTTTTGGTTTGTTATATGCACCCTAACAAAGAAAATATTAATTAATTTCATTACTATATAGTTTCTCCGGGGTATGCGAGAATCCGAAAATGTCATATTGGATTAGGTGCTTCGCATTATCGAAAATTCTCGAGAATCTCGATGTCTGTGAATCTTAAAATATTTTCGGAACCCATCCCCATCTCCCAACCCGATCTCGAATACTCGATTCCTGATATTCTCGGATTCGTGCACACTTATAATATTTTTCATAAATTTGAAGAATATTGTAAATCCTCTATTAAGTAATTTTTCCTGAAATAGTAAATTTACATTAATACTGCAGGTGTCCATTTGAGATCTCGATTCTCGAGAAAAGCATCCCATGGGAAATCCAGTACTACAATATTGTCGTTCGTCTTCTAACTGGTAACACCATGTAACAGGCATATTATCTAAAGAAAGAGAGTGAGTTAGCATGGCAATGTTGACAATACTTTTATGTTTCAACCTATTCTATTATTAAGATATTACCAACTATCCAATGATGCTGGTAATTAAATGCCATTCCTTTTTTCAAAAACTCCAATTTTTTTTCTGAATCTCTGTTTCCTCCATGATATGTTTTTTTACACACAGTGTCACATTTAACATTTTTCATGAATTCTAGCTGAAAATTTACATAATTTATATCATTTTCCTCGCATACGTATATTACATTTAAAACATAAATTTTAAACCTAATTTCTTTTTACTACTCGTTTACATTGATATTTATTTGATTGATATAGAAAGAACAAAATATTTAAATTTGTTTTGTTATCTGAAACTACTATTTTTAAGTTATATCATTATCTCATGAACTATCTTATGTATTAGATCACTGTTCCAAAGACAAATAAAATAAATGATTAATATATATAGAATAACGTGTACATACATGCATTTAAGAAAAAGAATTTTAATGTGATATACACAAGTTTAAACAAGGTAAGATTAAAAGTATAACATAAAATTTAAGTTCATGTTACTTATTTTGATATTCTTTAAATGCTGACTTTATTCACATATTGTTGTAATTTAAAGATATTAATTACAAGTAACATATGACGAGTAGAAACCTTCAGATTGTGTCCTTAAAGATAAAATAAAATGCAACGAATATTAAGATCTAAAATATCCATGAAACTTAACTATGTGACCAAAGTTACAGAACATGGCACACTGTGTGTAACTTTGTCAATGTTCAATTAAGTAGTTTTTTTAAGTAGTTATTTTAACAAAGCAAAACAATATTTGGAAACAAAAAGTGTTTGAATCAGATAACAGAATAACAACATACAAAATTAAAAATCTCCCAACTTTTACTTAAAAACTTGGTAAACTCAAACTCTTTGATATATTCTCAGATCCTGCTATCCCAATGATATTCCTTCTTGAGCTTGAGAATGCAACATTTATTTCTTACAGTCAGTGCATAAAATTATAAAAGTAAATAAAACCAAATGTAATGAACAATTTTGAAGTTTCTTTTTTACCATACCTGGTAAGGAGAAGGCCTTATACGCTCTCCAAAAACAACCTGTCCCAAGTTTTCAACAGGACTCTGAGCTTCGTCGGAAGGACAAAAATCAAAGCTGAAGAAAAAATTCTTAGCATAAAAATTTAAACTCGTACAAAATTAGGAAATATGATTGTAAATTGTATACATTTCATGAAAACTTACTGATGGTACTCGTACGGTATTACATATTTTTCAGTGTTTAGACGATTTACATACAGTTTGATTTCAGACTGAAAAAACAGTAACGTTAATAAAAATAAATCTGAAGTATAAATTATACTAATGTAATATACGAATACACTGTACATTACTTATAACTTCTTATCAAACTTTCACGTATGTAACAGTTATAACGAATGCGATAAATACGAGCTTAAAAATGTAGGAATATTTAAAAACCAAACCAAAAACCAAAGCAGTATTATATTTTCAAACATTTGTAACGCGCATATTTGAACAGCTGACACATCATCCTAAAATTGAATACAAATTAAAATGTGAAAGTACGCGAGTGCGCGTTTATGTAACTTCGATCAGAGACTATTTCTGCAATACTCTGCGAATAATTGAATATTTGTCAGAAACCTTTTCTGACTCAATTTTTCTGCTATGAGTCACGTGTCACGAAAGGTACTCGCAATTATAAAAAATTACTCCTTAATTAATACAATAAGAAAGTACGCAACGAGTGCGTTTAATTCTTTGTGATATTTAAGTAAATATTATAAATATCACAAGTTTGAAGGTAGAGGAATAAAAAACTACAATAAACTGAGCATGATCATAACCAATCCTTAATATACTCAACGATAATTTCTTTTATACGTACTTTACACGTTTCAGAAGTTTCTCCGCGCTTGCAATAATTCACCGGCGCCAGACCCGGCAAATAAAACCCTAACGAGTGGTGAATCAAACATACAACAAACAATAACCACAGTAGAATTATTCTCGCCATTGTATATTATTAGATATCCTCACTAACTACTTGCTTAATGCAAGTGCACGTCAATTGCTATGTGAAAAACATCAGACACTATACTGCCATGATACTGTCATTGACAACGAGTCGTGAACACAGATTGGTAACTTCTACGTGTAACAGTCTTTCGACACTATCGAACGTCTCGATATTGCAAACTCGATTTTCACGGAAATGAGTGTCAATTGTAACTCATCTTGCCTCTTACATTGATATTGACAATTCGTTATGTAAATGATAAAAGGATCCACTAATGATAAAGCAACGCAGTCAGTAAGAGCGCGATACTATGTGAAATCATAAATTAAATAATTTGTTTGTCGCACATGTAAGCTTATTATTATTATTGGCCGAGTGCGAATAAATAAATAGCAGAAAATAAGACAAAAAGCAAGATATATTTAAAGCCCGATTTGTATTTAGAAATTTATTTGAAACACGCGGATCCCCACTTGATTTTGCAAATTTCATTTCCTTAAAAATGAAAGCATGTGTTAAGAAAGTTTTGTTCCACCGAAGTTGATTACGTCCAACTATACTTGGCTAATGCTCACTCTTTTTTTTTTTCTTCATTAAACGAAAGTTTATATGAAAAAATGTTACTCTATTTTTTTTTTTTTATGTAGAATCGCTTCTTTGTCGACTCGTTGATATTACTATCGTTAACGTTATTCAAATGCTAGTTTTATCACTGTAGAACATTCTACAGCTGCTATACTTTACTGGAAAGTTCAGTAAACTATTTGTTGGCATTTATTGGAAGTTGTCTCATTTCATTCTTTTGTAATTGTATAATTTGTATAGATATATTACAATACGTATCATATATTACTCATGGAAGACCTCACAAGTGAATTTCTTTCTCTCTTTAATCTCTTAATGATAGGGAACGAAAGTAGAAACAAATATTTCTTTGAAATATAAAATGCGATCAAAATTTTTCTTCAACAATCTTTACAGAGATATAGTACGCATTAAAAATTGTACATTCAAGTTTAAAAATTATTCAACGACTGATTTACCCACAGGCCACGTTAGTCAATACGTCACGTAATTGGATATTCACATATTTATTAAACAAGGGAACAGCTGATCTGAAAAGTGATTTAAATAATTCCTTGGGAATGTTTTTACATATAAATAATATGCAGCAGTTGATTATCTTCAGTGATTTTTGTGCTACAGTTTTAGCATTTTTCTTTTTTTTTTCTTGTTTAATAATTCCTAGTCACAGGCTCTGAACAATATTTCACACGAAAATGGTAAATAATTCTTGAAATGTTCAAATTGCATGACAGACGAACGATACAATGTTCAGTCACGTGGGTATTCATAACATAGATACCGGAGAAGCAACTTCTTCTTCGCCCCTTCGTTATAATTTGTTCAATTCAATATTGTTTATTTTCCGAGCAATCAGATGAATTTTTAGTCTATCTCGGACATCTAGCTCGTATTATGCAACGGTAATACCAACCGTTTGGAGATAGCCCCTCAAATGGTTTGCATTAGGTTCTGGGATTTGGTCGAGAATACTAAGTAATTGTCTCGGCGATAATCTCGCTAATCCTTGTGCTAAATGTAAACGTACGTCACCAATAGCTGCTTATCAAAGAACAAAACTTATTTGGTTTCTCAAAAACTTAATAATTGTTCATTAAAATGTATTAAACGGATAATTAAAATTAATATAATAAGATAAAATTATTCTTGTGTTTGTACCTTCCAGAGGATCCTTCGGGGGATTTTTTGCACAAAGCAATTGACTATATCCTACTTGATACCCAGGTGTATCTTCAGTTTCTGGGAATATATTATCTTCAGTTAATGTAGTCTGATCCTGTGGTAATTCAAAAAATTCTACCAACGTCGTTAATAAACGAGGATAATATGTATTGTATGGCCTTTCTAGCATCGTTGGATAATCGATTAGTAAATTCGACACTGCGACTGCGGTTACTTTTCGTTCAATATCGCCCGATATTTTTTGCATATCTGCTATCAGTACACGTTCCAAAACCATACCAAACATTCTGCAATTAATTAAATAATAATTGTACGTTTGCATTAATCAGTTTTAATTACATGTTTAATTTTTTTTAGATTTTTCAATGGGAAAGAAACTTACCGAGGCTGTATTTCATCTATAATTGTAACCAAATTATTTGAACCATATCTAATAATATAGTATGCAAAAAATACGATTAGACCTTTTACGAATTTTGTCGTTTTCGAAGATGAAAGTCTTTGAAACAGTAATATGAAAATTTGTTTCATATATGGTTCCAATATATTCCTAAAAATCAATATTATGAATAACATAAATGATAAACAAAATGCAATATAACAAAAGTCTTTGGTGAGGAATCTTACGGTGCAAAGTGTTCAATGATACTTTGTAACAATAGAAAACCTTCGTGATCATTGGCTTTTGAAGCGATCAATTTTTGAAATACACCTAGTAAACCATTTGTCTTATCTTGCGCTACTATATGATGTGCACCATGGCTAATGAAAGCTCTTAATAATCGATTTAATGGGTGAATGTTAGCTTGGCGTTCAAATAACACGGATGACAATAGACAGGGGAACAAGGCCAAATATGCTTCTGGCATATCTTGAGTCGTTCGTAATTCCAGAAGTAAAGCAAGAATTTGAAAAACGTACGGTAAGAATTCTGAATGAGAGAAACGTTGATTAGAAAAAATTGGTAACAGAATTAACAAATAAATAAAGTAATTTACCTAGAACGTCTTGTTGCAAGATTTCTTGGAAAATTGGAAATAGTGCTTCTTCAAACGATGATACAGCGACTTTATGTGTTTTACAAACTATTCTGGAAGTATATAAAATATTTATAATTCTTTCTCTAATTTGTATTTCATTATTTTTATATAACTCATACTTACTTAATTGATAAAGCAAATGTTTCAAAGAGATAATGATTGAAGTTGGGACGACTTGGATTTTTAGATACGACGGCAAGCTTTTCTGTAAGTTTTGGAAGAAGATCTGCTAAAAATGGTACAATCACCTCTTGTAGAATACCAAAACTTCTCATAATAGCTTTCATTACGTATTCGTTCTCTTCTGAGCCAGGTGTATTTAAACACACAAATAGACCCTTTAATAAATCCGATGTCAGTGGCGATATATCATTTACTTTAACTCTAGACATAAAATTTGACGACTTAGAAAATATACGCATTGAAATACTTCTATTAAGTTGACTTGTAAGCCTCAATTTCATATTATAATTTAACATTATTACTAATTTTCTTACAAAGGTGTATTATCAGGTCCTTTCATTGCGAGTATTTTTTCAATCGCGCAAGCAGCGTATGTGTGAACTACGATATTTGAGGCACTTAAATGCCTAATTAATTGTGGTAGACTACCAATTATCATTTCTTTTGGCAATATCGATCTGAAGGTCATTATAAATTTAATGGCATCAGCTTTAAGAACAGGGAATTCATTCACTGAAAACGATATTAAACAATTGTTTTCAAAATATTTTTAGAGACTTGATGAATAATAAATTCTAGTAGTTTTAATAACAGCGCGTACCATTTGATTTGACCAATTCTGGTTCGATATGTTGCATTGCAAATTGGGGTAATGAAACAAGCTCGCTGCTTTGTGTAACACCATGTTTTTGAGTTTGAGCTTTGCTTGCACTACTGGTAACTAGATAAATAGCAGCATCTTTACTCCGCCAATTTTCAGCTGGTTTCTCAGCATAATTTTGCAACATTACCTAGGAAAAATGCAATGTTATGTATACGTCAAGTTTGCTTGCATGTTTTCCTTTATTTACCTGTATATAGGCGCCGAAAATTTCCATTATTTTTGCTTCAAAATATTTAGAAAGTACTTTAACTAAATCACAAGCAGCACGTCTTCGTGTATCGACATCGCTACCCTCAATATCTCGCCTGATATATTCTTCCGGATTATCCTCAAATAATTCATTATCCGTTTCTATAAAATATTAATTTTGTTTACATATAAATGAACAGTCATATAAAACATGTACGATAAATATACCATTTATAGTAATTACCTCTAAATTCCATGTTAGGTATTATAACTTTTTCGCAAATATTACTCAAAGTGGTTGGATCTTCAAATAAGTTTCTATACTGAGCACGGTCAGCTACTGTTGCTAAAAATTGCAAGGCATTTGAAACTAACTGCAAAAATGCAAAAAAATCATTAAGAATAATTCCAACATACATAAAACATATTAAATTTACATACAGCATCGTATTTCGGTTGTTGTCCTGTTGATGTCAATAAATTCCACACAGCAGTTACAAACTCAGGTAAGTATGGTTGAAATTCTTCGTCATATTTTTGAGCATAAAGGCCAATATTGTCACAGACTTGTGATTTTAATTGTTCAATAACTCCTGGTTCTTCTTCATCCTATGCATAGGTCAAACGTTGTAACATATACATATTACTGGAAAAAAAATATAATAATAAATTGTAACAGTACGGTAGATTGTAGGGAGGGGACATCTATGTTCAATAAAATATGGAAATTCCTCATCCACACAGCCATGTTGTCTTCAAAAAATTCTGGCAAATCCTAAAAATACAGCATGCATATCTTTAGTAAAAAAAAAATTTAATTTCATACACATGTACAATGTCTCTTACTCACTTGGAAATTAAGAGAATAAAACACCTTGGACAAAATCACCAAAGAACTGTATATAACTTTCAATGCATCTACATTGTTTGCATGTACCTGCATTAAATTCATTGTAGCCTAAAACAAAATTTAAGAATTTGAAGGAGCAATTGATAAACCATAACTAAAGAAGAAGTCATAAAATAAAATTCTTACAACAAACAAATCAGTCAAAGGTTTAGAAAATCTATCCAATACATATTTTATCTCAGTCCATAGGCTCTGACTTTTAAATTCGTATCTATATCTTTTGAATAACGAGTGCGCAGTATGTAATACACCATTAATAACATGAAAATCCCCTGTATTGAATTTTTCAACCATTTGGTCAATAAGTTCTGGCCATTTATTTGGAAAATCATATTTTCCAACTATCGAGACAGCATCAGATAATTGTTTTTGAATCGAATCAGGAGAGTGCAGCATTAAATTAACAATTAATTTTTTTATAGCATCTCTATCTTGCGCGTGTATACGATCCACAGAATCTTCTCCCTGGGTGTAATTGTAATATTGTAATATTGTAAACAACTATAGATATAAACTGCAGATAATAAAATAATAAATGTCAATTTATAAATAACATAAATAATTACCACTTTCCAATTACGTTTTACATAATTTTTAAATGCAACTGCACCAGCAATTCTAATAGTTATATTGATTTCAGACTTGTCCACAAGATGTAACAGAAGTAGCGGATAATTTTGATTTACTTCAACTGACTTTAAAAACTTTTCGGCTAAAGCATACAAAACAAATAATTTATTAAAGGATATAAAACAAATAATTAAGGTTACATTTTAATACAAATATACATATATATGCAAATCAACTTAGACATAAAAAAAAGTATAAACGTACAGATAATATTTTATATGAATCTCGTGAGAAAATTAAAGTAAAAAGCTTAAAATTACAACTTATTATTTACATATTTTGCAGATTTTAATTGATAATAATATTGCACAAATTGTTTTATTATTAATACAAATATTATTATTTACTTTTTAAGAAAGTAGAAAAAAACAAAAAGCGAAATGGAAATATATTTCTTCTTTTAGTCTCTCTACAAATTTAACCGGAGTGTATCTACTCCGAAAATATTGAATTGAACGTCCACATGTCAAGCTTTCTAAAAAAATCAGGCGAATTAGATCGTATGGATTGTGATTGAAATTATTAAAGAAAAAGGTTAAATCTTTCTGCAAACAAGAATACACGCGAGAGTTTGCGATATTGCACGTAAAATATTTTCAAGTAACAAATTGTTGGTTAACAGAAAGGTTATATTCACCTGGCCGTCTAACATTTACGTCGGGGCTAAGTGTATGCTTCAAATATTCACTGAGTGTAAGTAAATTGTCATCCGTAAGTTCCATACCGGCTTGTCGTAAAAATTCCGTTGTACACTCTCGTTTCGAAAAAAAATATATCTATATATACACACTAAATCTGCAGAAAAATATCTTCAAACAACACAACAGTACACCGGCTTTTGATAAATTCAATTTTCTAACCAATGATCGTTGCCGGTTGACGCTTCCTCTGTTTGCGCGGGAATACTTTTCTTCGAAATTAAACCGGCCGATGCGATCGATTTTGTTTACACGTCATGTTAAAATGTTGATAAAAAAATATCTTTTTGCAGAAAAAGGGCAAATTAGAAAAGAGATAACGGCAATAAATAAAAGGTTCAAACAGAATATTTAATTCGCATTATTATTTTACATTAATATTCTACTTCACAATATAATAGTGCATATATGCGTAAATAAACGACTTTCAATTTTAATATTAATATATTTTAATGTTACAATATAAATTGATTTACATTTTTAATTATTTCTGGAGACTACTAAACGTCGTTTTCTTCTGTTTTATTTCATTCTCTAGCTTTTTTAGCGTATTTTGAACATATGTAAGTTGCAATAATTTACTAGTGTTAGTTTTTCTATACATAGGAAGCAAATAATTATTAAAAATAAATCTGAATTGTAAACTTCAGTAAAAGATGAATCACACTTACGTTATACTCGACAAAACGAGATTAATTTTCGATATTTCTTCAGCTTCTTCAGAACTTAATTTGTTCAAATCACACAGTGTTTCTAAATTTTCTAATTTTTTCGCAAGTATTGGCATTTCGTTATACATTTCTTGATATTCTTCTCGAAATTCTCGAATTTCTCTGTTTAAATTTCGATTTGACTAAAAGAGGGGATATTAAATGCTTTTATTTATGTATAATTATAATCTACAAAATAAGATATATGAATGAACGTACGTATTTTTTCTGCGCGTGTAAGAAATTATTTGCAAACGTTATACTTTTAATTCGGTATTTATCGCTAGAATGAAACAGAATTTTCACAAGATCATCGTCATTGTCGTAATTGCTAATTTTATTAATGAAAGACTTCAATAGAAGTGGGCGTGGAAACTGTCATTTAATTAAATCAGACACAATTTCTTCTTCTGAAAGAAAAAAGAGTAAAAGTACCATTGTTCTGTAAAATACACCATTCTTTTAGTTGATAAATCTTTCAATTTTTGTTGTCTAAGCTTAACCATATTTGTAACTTCCGATATTCTGTTTCTAAGGTCGATTTCCTTTTTATGCAATTCCAAATACTTGATTTGCCCTGCCCAAATGTTCGTCAATAAAGTAGAAAAGTGTGATTTCCAATAATATCGATCCTTTTTTTGTTTGCAGATCTTTTCTTTCAATTCCGCAAACTTTCAACAATATGAAATGTTACGCACATGAGATATTGATTTGTAGATACAACTTCACTTTGTACAAATCGAAAATAAAGATACATGAATAAAACAAATACCTGTTTTATTAGGTAATTAATACGATCTGCATTATCAAGTTCCTCGTAAATATTTTGTATTTTCTCCGAGGACTCAATCATGATTCGTTACTCCGTTAATACAGTTGGAATATTTTAATTTATGAGAGCTTTGCACAATCAAATTTTAGACTTTTTGAATTTCCACCTATGACTTGTGATACTGTCTTAAAAAGATGACGAGGAGTGGCACGATCTATTTGATTGGTCTGTAAATCTGTAAATCTTTATTCATCCACTTTACAAGTTAAACAGAATATAGAAGGAATATAGAAGAAGGGTTTAATTCTAGAGAAATTCTACAATGAAAAAATTTTAATTAATCGCTTTAATTAATATTTTTCACGAATTAAAATTTGCTTGATTTACGGACACTGAAGCACTAGCGGCGCGTGGTGTTGAAACAATGGAACTAATCTGTATCTCTGTCTTTGTCCCACGTTATCGTTCTCTTTGTCTGTCATAAATCTACCATAAATACATTTGTTTTTCTCGTATCTTTCTTGCTTTGTATTACCTGCCTTCTCTATCGTGCATATACATATATGTCTTTATTGCAAAGCATTACCATTGGTAATACTTCCCGTTTTTACCGACAGAACAAGTGCTGCCACTTATCGGTCGCGGTTGGAACTAATTAATTTCGAACAGTACGAGTACTGCGTCTAAGCTTCTTTTAGTTATCTCGTATACGCTTTGTATACGATAATTGTAAGAGTATCATTAATTAATAGGAATAAGCCGTTCCACATTCAGAATCAATAGTTTACTTTAGTTCTAGCTATTAAACAAGAAAAGCAATAATCTGTGACAAGAACAAATATATTCTACCGTTTTGCCGATAGTGTTTCAGTAAAAACTAATCTTAAAGTAATAGTTTGTAAACTTTTGTAACTTTTATTACCAATATCTCGTTTTTCTTGCAATTAGACACATCACGTGAGAAACAAAATTTCTCGTACAACATATGTACGTATATATCTATTCTCCCATTGTCAGTAATAGCTAGTAACATTTAAATTTTATTGTCTGCAGGGACATTTTCATGTGCCAATTTGAATAAGTTGGCAATGGTCTTGTGATTCGGGTGTCGAGGGAGGTGTGAATCAATGACAGCAGGTCTTCGTTTCTCTGCAATTGAAATATTAAATACAATTTAATACTTCGATTAATACATCACGTCTAATACATTAGGAACAGGAGTTACGGAATAGCAACAAAAATGGTTGATCGCGTCAACATCAAAGAAATGATACCGGCTTTGCCGGATGAAAAAATTGGTAATTCTTTCTGAATATACATACCTGCTTCTTAATTTGACATTGCCCCTCCCAATGCTGCGATGCGTTTTATAAACATAATATTGCTTTTATTTACATTTCAATTTTTTGTCTTCTTAAAAAAAAAAAAGATGAAGATTGCCAATGAGAAGTAAGATTGACAACTACAGCCAATATTGTACTGTATACGTTATTTGAAAAAATTTTGTTTTTTGTACTAAAACAGCGGGTTCTTTTTGTAACGATTTCTAAGGGAATTTCTCTCTAAATAAATTGGTAATGTTTATTTTTACTTGATAAATCTGTCCTCGTTGATTGTATATTATATTTGTTACATTTTAAGTTGTTATTTTAAATGCAGAGGTTTGTATTGTTTTAGTCTTACCCTAGTATAATCAAGAATTATTTGTTAACAATAAATAACAGTAATATTTCAAATATTTTAGATATGCTTGCTGCCACCAGTATTCTTCAGCAACAAGCTGCTGATATTAGAAATCAGCAAATCAAATGGCAGTCGTATCAACAGTAAGAGCATCATTTCAAATATTGATATAACATTATTATTATAAATATTTCAACTTTTGCTTTGTACGAATAATCCATAAAATTGTATATACATAAATTAATATAATTCTTACGTAATATTACGTATATAAGATGATTCAATTTTTTTCATAAAGTATTTCTAACATATTTATAATATGTTCTAACACTGAGATTAATGCCAATTTCAAATGCTGCCAATTCATAGCTGCCAATACTAGCTTGAAATATTTTTCCTCAAAAAAAGATTTTTACTTTATGAAAGTGTATAAAAAATTATGGTAACTAAAAGCAACATATTTTTTATAGGTCTCACATGATATCTAAGGAAGATTATGATTTTATAGTAGCTTTTGATACAAATGATGCTAGTGTTCGGGATGGAAAACTGAAGGAAAATCCACATCAAGCTGCAAAAACATTTCTTAACTTACTTGGTCATATTTCAAAAGACCAAACTATTCAGTACATTCTTACAATGATTGATGATATGCTTCAGGTATATTGAATCATAAATCAAATTGTATTGAAATAGTATTTATCCAAATCTATTAATTATATATAGAAGAGTTTGATTCTGACTATTGAAAATTGTTTTATTCAAATTTGCACTTGTATATTATAATATAAACTATATAAGTATGTTTTTTCTTCTGTTAAATATTTTCAAACGTTTGTATTTAAATTCTAGGAAGATCGTAGTCGGGTAGAAATCTTCAGAGAACATTCAAGCCGTAAACGTGAGTCAGTATGGGGTCCTTTCTTAAACTTATTAAATAGACAAGATGGATTTATAATGAATATGACATCTAGAATTATTGCCAAACTTGCTTGTTGGAGCCATGATTTAATGGAAAAAACAGATCTCCAATTCTACTTGACATGGTTAAAAGATCAACTAAAACTCAGTGTAAATTAACAGATTTTCTTTTTTTTTACTTAATGTATTTGCATCTGGTTTCTAAAATGATTTCTTTTAATTTGCTATATGTCTCTTGGTATCTGTTCAGAATAATGAATACATTCAGTCTGTGGCACGTTGTTTACAAATGATGCTTCGCATAGATGAATATCGTTTCGCATTCGTGTCTGTTGATGGAATTTCTACCTTGTTGAGTGTTCTGACGGGCAGAGTAAATTTCCAAGTACAGTATCAACTGATATTTTGTATATGGGTACTTACTTTCAATCCTTTACTTGCAGAGAAAATGAATAAGTATGTAATACATGTATTTTATACTTGTATTTTAAAAAATTATAACATTAAAAATGTATCATTAAACTTTTATTCCAGATTTAGTGTTATTCCTATTTTAGCGGACATATTAAGTGATTCCGTTAAGGAGAAAGTAACTCGCATTATTTTAGCAGTATTTAGAGTAAGTTATCTAAATGCTGCAGGCACTTTAAACTTTGCATTTTCAAAAATTCATTACTAAAAAAATAAAACAATTAATTAATCATTTCGTAGTTTTAAAACTTTTTATTTTGCTTTTCAACATATATTCCACAGAACCTTATTGAGAAAGTAGAGGATGGACAAGTTGCCAAAGAACATTGTATCGCGATGGTACAATGTAAAGTACTGAAGCAACTTTCGATTCTTGGACAACGTAAATTCGACGACGAAGATATAACCGATGATATTGAATTTTTAAATGACAAATTACAAGCATCCGTTCAAGATTTAAGCTCTTTTGACGAGTATTCGACCGAAGTAAAGTCGGGACGCCTTGAATGGTCTCCCGTTCATAAATCTGGTAAATTCTGGCGAGAAAATGCAAATCGATTGAATGAAAAGAATTATGAGTTGCTGCGTATTTTGGTACATCTATTGGAGACTAGCAAAGACCCCTTAGTTCTCAGCGTAGCTAGCTTCGATGTAGGAGAATACGTAAGGCATTATCCACGTGGTAAACAGTACGTTCAGTGAAACTTATTTTGTCTGCAAAAAAGTAATGTTGAAAAATAACTTACTAAAGTCATTTTTGAAATTATTCCAGTATAATAGAACAACTTGGAGGTAAACAACGAGTGATGCAACTTTTAGGACATGAAGATCCTAATGTGAGATATGAAGCTCTCCTCGCCGTTCAAAAACTCATGGTACACAATTGGTACGTAATTGAAATGTCTGCATGTAAGAAAAAATTTGTAAATCGTTTTAACATATATTTTAACATATATTGATATAAATTGTCATGACATTTATTGATATAAAGTTTTTGGTGTCTTATTTACAGGGAGTATTTAGGAAAGCAACTGGAGAAAGAACAGACTGGAACAAATGCGCCAGGAGCAAAACCTGGAGCACAAGTCCCAGCGAAAGCTTAAATAACTATGTAAGTTTTACAACTGTAAATTTCACTTAAAGTCTGTACATTTTGTCTTTGTTTTCATATTACCTCTAAATGCTTTTATTTGTCAGTATTTTACACTACATATAAAAATCGAAAAAAAAAAGTTCTGTATTATGTTTTAATATAGTTATATGTAGAGACAAAAGAGCAATATATATGCCAACAAGCGTTCGATTCACGATATTATCAAATTTAATAAATCGGAAGATGTACATAACTGTTACAACGTATTGAATAGCGGGATGAAGACATTTGTAGAATGTTAATGGAATTTGTAAGTAAAATGTTTATGAAATGTTAGAAAAAATAAAGTATTATTAACACTAGAAAAAAAAACAGAATTGTGCACATTAAATTTTTACTTGTTCTTATTTTTCGGCAAATGATAACTTTACATTTATATTACAAGATGTTAACTGCGTTACAAGATATCGAAAAATATATGGTATCTCAACTTCTCTGACAGATTCACCATCGCCACAAAGGCGACATCTTGTTTTGTCACTTAATCCTGATGAAATTAAAGCCATTTCTATTACTGGACCCAATAACGTTCCACATTTTTTACATACTAAAGTCTGAAACATTAACATTGATTTATTATTAATTATTGATTAAGATATTATTAATTGTACCAGAAAAATGATGGATCACTTCTTATTTTCATATGAATTACAATATATTTCAATTTGAATATAATTTCAGATGTGAAATATAAAAATAATAGTAAATTAATACTACTATTTAACAAATTGATTACTTGATTGTCTAAAATAGATATTGGCATAAAATATCCAGTGCAGTAACAGACATTATTACGTTACCTGAGTTTGAATGATCCTCTACTTAAATGGACTTACCGTAGTTTTGTCCGAACAGTGGAAAAGACGATCTTGAAGTAAGAACGAGCAACCATGAGATAGTAACGAATCTCGTTCCATTTCTCCAAATCGAACACCACCACCTCTTCTTCTACCTTTTATGGGTTGTCTTGTTAAAACATCGATCGGACCAGTGCTTCTTACCTGTAAAAATTGTGAAATACTAGATAAATTTGAAAATGAGAAACTTTTATTTGTCACGAAAAGAATTTAATTTTTCCTGCTAACCTGCCATTTATCCGAAACCATATGACGTAATCGTTGATAATGTACTATTCCAAAAAATATATCAGCAGTCATTTCTCTTCCGTCTATTCCTGAATACATTCTTTCTGTTCCATAATAATTATAACCGCCGCGCTCCAATAATTTACCAAAATATTCAACAACCGTTTCATCCTCATTAAACCTAAACGATGTTGCATCATGTACCAATCCATGTATGGCTGCTGATTTTCCAGCCATTAATTCGATCATCATAGCTATTAAACGTATAAATTAAATAGTTACATGTAGTATTTAAATAGTTGAGGAAATATTTTGACTATTAAATTCTGTTACCTATTGTCATACGACTTGGAAAACCATGAGGATTAAATACAATATCTGGGATTAGACCTGTTTCTGTGAATGGTAGATCCTCTGCAGGCCATTTTTGTGAACAGATACCTTTTTGACCTGCTCTCGAAGCAAATTTATCTCCAACGTTTGGATTACGCTGTAAAATTCAAAAGTCTTATTTGAAATTGTTATGCACAATGTTCTACATTAAGTAATAGAACAAGTAGCACGATTAGAAATGTAATACAAAATGTTTTACCGAAGAAAATTCAAAACAAACATCAATTCAAGAGATTTTACTTACTAGAATACGAAAAGTGATGCAAGCTCTACGTGGAATATGATTATGTAATGTTCCACAAAGTTTTACAGCATCAATATAAGCGTTTTCCTTTCCCTGATATTTGCCAGTAACATATGTTGATTGATCTGCATCGTAATAACTAATAAAAACAAAATTATTATATATTTCACGTTAAATAAAATTAAAAAATTATTACTTGTTATTATAAATACTAATAACAATGAACGACTTACCAAT
Organism: Frieseomelitta varia; assembly: GCF_011392965.1. Lineage (NCBI taxonomy): Eukaryota > Metazoa > Arthropoda > Insecta > Hymenoptera > Apidae > Frieseomelitta > Frieseomelitta varia. The sequence goes on along the minus strand of NW_025109985.1, from coordinate 487,196 downwards.
AATAGACATCACCTTCCGAAATCATTGTACCTAATATAGGAAGACCATCGACGTCTAATTTTTCTGCGAGCTCAGGTTTATCAGGATTCCTCGCAAAGTAACTTTTTTGATCTTTCAGATCTACGAATTCAGACTTATAAATCATTCCATGTGCAAAACCTCTATCATGCGCTGCTTTGTTTATAATCATTGCATCTTCCATATCATATCCCTAATAATTGATATTTGAAAATATTTAAATTAATTTATACAAAATATCATTTTCTCGAATGGGATTTCACTACTTCATTAATACTATTAATGTTAAGTGAGTATTTCATTAATACTTATTTAATATTTTATACACATTAATTTAATAATTAACATTTGACTGCTGCTACTTTTTACTCTTTACTACTTACTGTGTAAGAAATAACAGCAACTATTGCATTAATACCCATAGCAAAATCGTCAAGATTAATCTCATCATAATGCACTGGCCGAAAGAGTGGAGTTGCAGGTGTCTGTAATCTGTATAATTTAGTTTCGGATTGTAATTGCCATGTATGGCATGGGGTGCCCATTGTTTGTTTCCCCATCTAGAAAACGATTGAATTAGATGAAAATTAGATTTAAAAAATTTTGAAATCGATTGCACAATGATATTTTTGACATTTGAATGATACCGCATGCGTTTACCTGACACTGATACATATTTCGTGGACTTTGATTACAGTCTGGCATTGGGATAAGACTTGCCAAATTGCTTAAGAAAGCCGTCTTTGACAATTCTTGATGTGACGTCAGCTGTAATAGTAAAAAAAACATTTTTATAAATAAACAGAATAACAAAGGAAACAAAATTTTTGGAAACAGAAGGATGATATAGAAATAATATATTACCCCTTCGTAAGCTTCTTCAGGTGTAACACAGACGTTTAAATAAATTTGTTCAAAAGTCCCTATGTATTCCATTTTTTTGGCAGCTAAATTCATTACTGGCCTCATCATGCGAGCTGCATTTGTAAATAAATACAGTCCTGGATATTGTGCTGGTACATTCTTCTTTGGCACCAGTACTATTTCCATTGTAAATGGAACCTTAACGAAAACGTAAATTACGACATAATGACAAAGTAAGGAAATTCGTTGAAAAGTTCGTTGTATTGAATTGAAAAATCACGACATTACATCTTGTCCTTTTATCTTAAGCAATCGTAGTTTGTCTGTTATTCTTGAAATTATATTTTCGTCTATTAATCCTATTAATTTTCCATCTAATATTACAACATAGGAGTTTTTCCAATTATCAGCAATTGACAGTGGAATCATTCCAAGATCCATTAATATAATAGGAATATTAGCTTTCAATTTTGGACTGGGATGTTTTGTAATGATGCAATTCATTGTTAAATGATTAAGAAGACCGCAAGGTGCACCATCAGGCGTATGTACAGGACAAATAAAACCTACAACACATTGTTCTTGTATTAGTAAAGCGAAATTTGTTTAAATATAGCAAATCATTACCCCACGCGTCTGGCAACAATTGTCTAGCTTCTGTAGTCCTCATTTCTTGGAAAAAGGAGCCTCTATGTATCGCCCGAAAATGGCTCATATATCGCATTCTATTAATATTTTCAGCGACGATCGCGAGACCTGAATTTTGCATCAATCCTAAACCTGTTGACGATTTCAAGTTTCCAGTGGATAAAAAGTTTTCCATTTGTGATTCTAGCGAGTTTCCATGTTTCATTACATTTAGCATTTCCTCTACACACATATACAATAACAGTTACGTTAAATTAATATTTATAATTATAATTTATAATCTTCAAATTAGTTTTCAAAACACTCACGCACGCTTAAAGTATATCTATTACCGGCGCTTCTTGCGCGTTTCAAAATACCCATTTTAAGACCAATCAACCAACCATATAATTTTTCTTTTAATACTTGCAAGTACAAATGACCACCTAGTAAACATTCTTGCATCATCACGGCATCAGCACCTTCTATGGCACATTTATTATTTACAAGAGCAAATAGTTTTTTTGTCATAAATGCGAGTAAATAAAATTTATCTAATGGATTGTTAAGATGAATTATTATACAATGCCTAAAAATGACATATATTAATGACATGAATTTACATATATGTATATTCATCAATGTATTAATTAAACTTACTTAATTATAAAGTCACAAATATCTATATCAGTGGCATCTTGAGGTAATTCGAAAAGTTTTACTCTAAACATTCTACCTATATAAGCTTTACATTCTTCGTGACTATTTAAACCTTGTTCGTGTATAGCTCTTAGCATATTTAAAATGCAACCTTTATAATATAAATCATCTTCACATCCAGCTGTTAGTGCGTTATAAATAAAAATGTCGGTAACATCAACCAAGCATTTTAACATCAAAATCAGTGGAACATAGTATAAAACTTTTCTATGGGAGAACATTAATTTCGCTGAGCCGTCAGTTACGTAATGCAGAGTATTATTCTGTAAAATATATAATACATTAGCAACATAGCTAAATTTGTCAACTAAACTTCTACTGAATCATACATACAGCTGTAGTGTTGTCATCTCGTACACTTCTCAGAAGTAAACCAAGATCGCTAAATTGTATGCCACGAGCTTTCCAGCTTGATCTTTTAATAGCAATGGGATAATTCCTTCTTGTCATTAATAACATTCTTATAATTCTCTCAAGTCCCTTAATAATAAAATATCCACCCCATTCTTGTTCATGTTCTCCGTGAGCAACCAAATTACTAGGGCTCATTTTATTCAAGTGACACCTATTAGACTGCAACATTAAATGCAAACAAAATATGATTGTGCTTGACCTATATATCTCACATATCACGTTACATACTTTAATCATAATTGGAATTTCTCCTAAATCTCTTTCGAGAGTCTCTTGATTTTTATTATTGATAGACCATCCCAATCTAGCTGTTAGTTTTCCTTTGTAAGTACATCCTCGCTGTCTACATTCTGTCGGATAAATCTTATGATTCTTCACCCCAATCGTACCAGATGGTACGCTTGGTTGATGAATTGATATGTCTTCGATCCATAATGCTACTTTGTCTTTATTTGGCAGGTGAATGTAAACAATCGGATTATCCTTAATAGCCTCAGACAAACCATCTTCTAGCATGTAGTTGAAAGAATTTATATGTGGAACTCCTAAACTTTGTAACAACTGAAATATATAAAGGAATTTAATAAACAATTAAGGTTATTATATCAACTGTGAAGTTAACACAGATATTTACGATGTTTTGCTTTTCTGGCGGCTTGCCAAAATTTTTTGACGTATTTGTCAACTTCGGTTCAGTTAACATTTTTATAAATTATAAAACGAAACATTCAAACAAAATTCACGTCATAGCACAAAACTTCTTCGTTCACGTGTATGCTACCTACAGTGCTACCAATTTACTCCAAGAAATTTCTCCTAAAATTTTTTCATGCAGAATCCATAGTAATATTATTACAGCGGTTATTAAAAGATATTATTAAAGTTATTAAAAAATTATTTTAAATGAGTTTTAGAAGCTAGTTTCGTTTCAAAATAAATAAGAAAATATTGAATCAAATTTATCGTTAGTAATTAGACAAAGCAAAATTATCAAAACGTACTAGCATTTAAGTTGTACGCAAGCGCGAAATATCGAATTCGTATTTAACGACAAATATTCGTAAGTTCGATGTCCGAGTCCGATTTAAAACTTTTGCTACCAGTTTGTTAGTTTGTCAGAGTGGAATAATATGGACGTAACTGGCAAGGTTCTTTACGATAAAATCAGATGTTTACGTCCAGAACTTTCAAACGTCGTTACATCAGAAATGCTGGATATAATTTGTGATAAACCTTTGGTACAGCCGTTTTTGAAATGGTTCTGCAAGAATGTAAATTACGTCAACGTTCTGTCAAACGAAGATATTGAAATGTAATAATGCCGTTTGTTAATTAATAAAAAATGATTATTCTTAGTCAACTAAGAGTCATATCAATTCGAATATTCTAATATTTTAAGATTCACTTAAAATTTATCAAAATATTTGTCAGCATATGTACGACTAAAATTTAAATTTAAGAGATAAAATAAAATTCAGTACATTTCATTTTTTCTCTCAAAAGAGAACTTTTTGCATATAATAAATACCTTATATTTCTCGCGAAAAGTAAAAATCTATCTTTCCCAAAGCTTGATTTAGTTTTTCTTTGCACGGCGTGAAAAGGTTTGTTTGTTAAATTGCATTGAAAGTAAATTTTGATGATTTGCATTTCAGAAAAAATAAATTGCAAGAAATGAATGAATGGTTAGAAGACTCGGAATTGGATTATGCATTGGAAGAAGCAGCTAAAGATTGTCCTGATTTGTTAAGAATCATTTCCTTTGATGATGCAGATATTAACAATTTGTTCGTAGAATACGAAATAATAAAGGATTCCTATAAGGAAGATGAAAATTATATTCATAAATTGCAGAATGGGATTCAAAATTTAAAGTAACATGATCTTTTATTCTGTTCTTTACACTTTTATTTAATGGGTATTAAGCATGTATAAAATGATATAAATCAAGATCAGAATGACGAATTAGATAGATTTGAGAATTAAGATTTACTCACATTATGTTCCAACTCTTAAAAGTATTATCATTAGTTTTAGTTTTGTGATTAATTAAAGTGTAACTGTATTCTTTGTCACTATTTTCACACTATTTTCATGACTTTAAAAATCTTAATTCATTTTCTATAATAATAAGAATATTATTTTATGAAAAATGGACCAAGCTACATCGTTATTACACAATGTTACATTACTGCAGAAAATTGGAAACTGAGTTGGATGAAGATATAGAAAAAAAAGGAGAATTTTTGGATAAAGAGAATATTAAAGCAAATAGAACGTACAAAGAATGTTTTACTATTCTGAAGAAATTTGATGTTGAGAATCATCAATTTTTTAAAGAAGTTGAATATCTTTTGAATGTTTATGCAGATGCAGCGAAAAATGTAAGTGATTTTTACATTATTTATTTATTTTATATAATTTTTCATAATTTATAACGGTAATAATGTGTATTTATAGAAAGGAATACCATTATTGTGGACTCAAATGCCATTAGAACTTTTTATTAGAAATATAGAGCTATATAATCATTACTTAGACATTTATATAAAACGACAGTTTGGAAACACATCTAAGGAAGAGCAAAAGACTGATTCTGATTATGTTTCCTTAATTGCTAATAATAAAGAAAAAACCATAGATAATGAAAAACTACAGCAACTCACGCTATGTAAAAAAAAGTAACTAATATTTGTAATTATTAGTAAATTGAATATCCCTTGCATTTATTGATTCAAAGAGACAGTTTTATTTTACTTTATAGCTTAACTAATGCAAAACTTGAAGAAATTCTAACAAAAGTACAAGAGGAATCATATATTGCAATGTTGAATTATATAGAAGATATATATAATTTAGGGCATTTGAAAGTACCAAAACATTCTGAATTAAGGTATCTGAAAGTCCTTTAAGTACAAATATTTTTCTAAACACACTCCCTATTTTATAATGAATATTGTCTTTATGAATCAAAATTAGAACAGAAATTTTAAAGCTAACTAGGAAGAGGGATGCCTTAGAAGAAGATATCACTTTGTTACAAGAACATCAGTTAACAGAAGTAGTGCAACAGTTCTCACAGTTGGAAATAACTAAAATTTTAAAACAGGATGCACATACGAGACTTGAACGAGCAAAAAATCATTTAGAAGAACTTAGAAACCTACGATATCTTGCGCGGGAACGTGGTCATGTGCGCATTGATTTATTACGAATGCTAATGGAAATGCAATTTCAGTGTCTTAAAAATGTTTCTGAATTTGTAGGAGATGCTTATCACTATTTAATCACGGAATATTCACTATCATCTACGAGATGTGTAAGTAATTTATCAAAATAAAATATAGTACAGATTTCAGTTTGTAATAAAATTTCATATATATATATATATATATATAGGAAATTATGCAGCAACTGCAAAATGAGTATTCTGCCCTTGTATCTACACCGAAAATACATAATTCATTTCACAAATTTTTTATTTCAATGATGTGCAGTGGCGATAATGTACATCAATTAAATTCTGCATTGCATAAGTATAATGATGTTATAGATGAAAATAAAACCAAGAAACAATTTATACTAAAAACTTATTTAACTTCAAAAGTTCACAAATTAGAATCTCTGTAAGTATTAATTTTTTATCAATATACACTGTAAGGACAACTATAAATATTAAATAATTACAATTTAGGGAAAATGAAGTAAATTCACAATATTTAAATGAGATTGAGAAAGGACCTACACATACATTTAAATCAACCTCTTATAATATTGAGACTTGTCACAATGAAACATTTAATAATTTACAAAAGATACAAACTGATTTAACGAAAATACGAAATCAAATGAAAGAACGACTGGTAAACTAATATATATATATATATAAATACATATAAACAGAAACATACATATATATGTTTGTTTGTATATAAATTATCTTTTTGATAAATGAATGAATTTGAAACTTTTAATATTTTAAATTTTTCATTGTAGAAGGCGGACACAAACTTCGAACGAGAAAAAAATATTCTTTGGCAACGATTTCTAATCGATCCTGATACATTAAGAAGAACATATAAACAATTGAAGAATGTGACAAATAGATCTTGTTTTGATGATGTATATGAAAATGAATTAAGTGATTGATTGTAATTTAATACTATTATAATATAAATTCTATTATTATAAGGAAAAAAAGAAACAAAATCTTCATAAATTAAATCATATAAAATACACTGCCAAGGAAAGGTATAAAAATGTTTCTATTAGTATATTTAAAGTTATATCTTATGTAAGTTTCTATAATCAAAGTTTAAATAAAATAATTTAATAAAATAAACACATCACCTTGAATTTTTATAGTAACCTCCATAATCACCTCTTCTTCGTAAACAAAATATAAAAATTAGATTTGGATTAGTTTTGTCTGACTGTAAGGCAAGTGGTAACTGATGTTGAAACTGATGTTTAGGAACTAAAGTTTATATAACTTTTACTTTAATCTTCAATAAATGATAGTAGAATTTATATAAACTAATGCAGATTGAAATAGAAATTAATACAAATTGCAATAGAAGTACATGTGATAATGATTATTATTTATTATTATTATTTCAGGAAAATACATATATATATGTATATCGAATCTTTCGTGCGCAAGCATTGAAATTACTGATAACTGCATACGTAAATGTGAAATACGATACCTATCATATATAAACGATAATATTAATAATAATTTTTAATAAAATTATATTTTAATAAAAATTGTATTTTCAGTATTTTAAAAACAAAATTTATTAATAAATTCATATTGTATTAGATGCCAAATATCGTATCTATTTATATTTTCAACATACATACTGGCCATGGTCACTGATAGTACTGCAACGAAAAACGAACAAAAGACAAAAACGAAAAAAGTGAAGAAGGAAATTGTAGGAAGAAAATCATAGTAATATAATAAATGTACGCGAACTGTTTGGGATTGTCTTTTATCTATGCTATGTAGTACAATAAATCCATAAATCCATTCCGTAAAGTCCGAGTATTCTTGAGGACTGGTATATTTCTAACAATTTTAATTTTAATTTAAATACTAGATAAATAACATAAAGATTTTCGTTTTTTCTTAGAAATTGATTTCCTTTCTATATAAATGAAATTTGTACAATTTGGAAAATATGAATTTCGTCCACATGACACACATTGCTACGTCACGAGTTTACATCAAGATCAACAAATGAAATCTGGTAAATGTAGAGCAATTTCATATAAAAATCGACAAAACTAATTTTTCATTAACAACAAGATATTGTTACCATTATATATATACTTACGCTCTTAAAATAATAATTCTGAGTCTCTTAGAATTAAAAGCTACGAAGAATCTGTCGCGTAATGTAGTTCTTATAAAATAAATTCTGATAAATACATAAAAAATGTAATCGGAAAAAAATGCTGATGCGCCAACGTTCAATCATCCATATAATAATAATCGCTATTTTTTCTATTTTTCAATTTAAGAAATTAATCAACGTGACTTTTGAATGATTCTTTTTGTAAATTGCATCATACATAAATTTCAAATAAAAGATCATGACATCATTTACAAGTACACGGCGTAGGATGAATTTTTAGATATGCGATGCATCGAAGAATATAATTCGTGATGAGATACTGAAATTTATGCAGACAGTGAAAATTTACAGGAATGGTACTTCTATAACGGTAAAAACGTGACAGATATGTATATACATATTATATATGTATATACTGGAGAAGTGAAGTAGCAAGAGGGGAGGGCAAGCTGCACTTGCTTGCTCGCTTACTTTCTTGGGACACTTCTTATTTCTTCGGACCATGATTGGTAATACTTGTTAGTATTTGTTTAACTGTTGCATCGGGAATTTTGCAAATTTATTTTCCTCGACAGTGTTATCACGTCATAACCAGAGTTATACCCTCTGAAAGCACAAGTAAAATCTAAAAGATCTTTTAATAAGGTAAGTTGTTACTCAGAATTATTTTCTGAGATGACGCGATTTCACCATAAATTCTCTTTTAGTTTTTATGTACGATAAAAATATTTAACATATAAAAATCTTTTCAGTCTGTTTAATTGATAATACATTTTTTGTGTGAATTTTTCAATTGAATTTAAATTAATAGAACTCTATCGAGTAAATAAGGTTTCGAAGATTGGCTGAAAATAATTGACTTATAAAACATAAACATCTATCGTGCTACTTTCTAATCTTAGTAAATAGATTCCGTTGGTCCATTCAAAAAAATAAGTAATGTTTAACAAATGCGTCATATTCTTCTAAATTCAAAACAGTATAATACAAAATTGAATAAATAATTGGAAAAAATGATGTAACTATAAATTTGAAAATATATCTGGAAATAAGCAATCAAATAAATTAAATATGTTATAGTTCCAAATATATATTAAATGAAAATTTCAGTTTCGAATTTTTTTGCTAATTAAATATATTCTATTTTGTGAAATTCCTTTTTTAATACAAATTATTTGATATATAATATAGTATGTGGAATTTTTAATTGATTGATGAGTTGATTTGAAATATTATATTAAATATTATTAATTGTTGATTTGGATGTTAGGATTATTATAACATAGTTTCATAAACTAAAAATCTATTAAATGTAATTTCTAAAATGTATGACTATATAAAATATATTCATAAAAATGTACAATATATATATTAAATTGATTTCTATTAATCAATTAATAAAATTAGATTAATATTAATTTCTGTTAAATAAATGCAAATGCATTAAATGAAACAAAATCGTTTTTCTTGAATATTTTAAAAATTTAACATTGGTAAAATGAAACTTTTAATTTTTGGGTTTTTCCATCGTTGTATTCATAGTAGGCAAACAAATTATCTTATTGTGAAACAGGAATAATTGCTGACGGGAAAATCAGTTTTACATTTCCAAGTATTGATAATTGCAAAATTATGTAATGAAATAAAACATACAATTATGTAATGTTTTATCTTATGTTATAAAGTGACTTTTTATATCTCATGTACCTAATGTTTTGAAAATATTTTGACATTAATGTACTATTATGTTTAATACGAGGAGTATCCAATGAAAAATTTATTTATTTACTAGTATGATATTATTTTGTATCTTAATTTGCGTTTCTTTTAATTTTACAGAGATTTCAAAAATGGATTGGCAGTGGTTTTATATTGTTTTTCTATCTTGCATAATACTAAATGTTACTGCAGAACCGTATGTATATATATATATATATATATATATACACATAATACTTTATCAAACATTAAATTATAATAATAAATATGAACATATCTTAAATAATGTATCAAATAATAATTTTTTTAATTTTAATAATAAATATTTGAACTTTAAACTTTAATAATCAAATATTTTAATATATTTTTCAAGATATTATAGCATAATAGCTCCAAAAGTAATACGACCGGATTCAGAATATCATGTAGCTGTAAGTATAAATGATATATCAACACCATCAACAGTATATATTGAACTAAAAGGGTCATTTGACAATAATCCGAAGATAAAAGAATTATTCAATGTATCTCAAATTATACAAGTACAGCCATATAGTACAAGAATTCTACGATTTGAGGTAAATGTATTTTTTCTTTTACATTATATATAAATATAGTTCATTTATTAATTTCTTTTTAAATTTTAGATTGGCGATATTATTCCTGGTGCATATGAATTAATTGCACGTGGTTTATCAGGAATAGAATTTTCACAGTCAAAGTCGATCGAGTTTATTCCTAAAAGTTATTCAGTCTTCATTCAGACTGACAGAGCAATGTACAAACCAGGAAATAAAGTTATGTTTCGATGCATTTTGTTGAATTCCAGACTTAGGCCTACACTTGAAAGATTGGTAAATGTCTATGTCACAGTAAGTATTTTTAAGTAATAAATACTGTATAATAAATAAGACGAATTTTTTACTATTAATTACATTTTTACAGGATGGAAAAGGAAATAGAATTAAACAATGGGATCGTCCACCCGTAACTCATGGGATTTTTAGTGGAGAAATCGAACTGTCTGAATATCCAGTTTTAGGTACTTGGAAAATTACAGTAAATGTTGGCGATCAAATATTCGAAAAAGACTTTGAAGTTGCTGAATATGTATTACCTAATTTTGAAGTGACAATTGATACTCCTAAACATTTTACATTTAAAGAATCAAAAATCACTGCAACTATCTATGCCAAGTAAGTGAATTCTAATAGTTAGACAAATTTTTTATAGATTTTTTTACATGTTACAAGTACGTAAGAAAGTGTTTTTAATTTACTCATTATACAACTATCATTATACAACTATAACAGTGTCATTGATGTTATTTAATGATATCTTAGTATTCTCCTAAAAAATTTGACAAAAATTATTTATTTCAAAGTGCAAATCATTTAGGTATACCTATGGCAAAGCAGTGAAAGGAGAAGCAACTGTTACAGCTTATCCTGATATATTTTCTGGTGTTATACAACCAATATACCAACAGCCTATAAGGAAAGTGATTCCTATAGATGGGAAAGTGATTGTTGATTTTGACATTCACGACGAACTGAAGTATGTATATTTTAACAAGATATTCAAAACTTTCTTAGAAAATATGTAATTCAATTTTCATTTTTATATAGGCTCACTGATGAATACGAAAGACCAGTTATGCTTGATGTTACAGTAGAGGAATCTTTAACTGGTAGAAGACAGAATACTTCTGCACATATAACACTACATAAACATAAATACACAATGGATTTGATAAAAACATCAGAATACTACAAACCAGGATTAAAGTATACAGCATATGTATGTAGACGAAATTATTCATATTATTTTAGGTTGAAATATTTTCTTAACGTTATGCGGATATTAAAAAAAATGTTTATAGATAAAATTAACATACCATGATGGAACACCAGTGAGAGACAATAAAAATTTTGTTACGGTAAAATATGGATATACTTACATTATTGATAATCAATCTACATATACAAATATTACTGATATGTTAGATGAAAATGGAATGGTAGAATTGAATTTTTATCCACCAAAAACTAATGACAACATGTCATATCCTTTGAACATTGAGGTAAAATACATAAATAGCAAATACAAAAACATTTAAATTAATACCAATCGCTTAACAATAATCATCAAAAAAATTATTATAAATAGGCTCAATATTTAAATCTTTATGAATGGTTTCCATCAATAAACCAAGCAATGTCACAAAATAATGAATACATACAAGCTATTTTGAAAACTGAAAAGCCTATGGTATGATCACCTTTTTCGTTATTTAGATTATTTTAATATGATATTTTTGTATAAGGTTAATATGATATTTTTAGGTTAATCGAGATGTTGAAATTGAAGTAAATTCTACAACCCCATTAAAATACATTAATTATGAGATATTCGGACGCGGCGATATACTGGATGCAGGTTCTATATTTGTTCAAAATAAACATACAACAAGTTTTAAGTAAATATCTTAATTTCTAATTACGAAATAATCCGTTCTTATTATTTTAATATTATTTAATTATTATAAAATCATAAAATATATTTTAGATTCTTGGCAACGTATGTTATGGCTCCTACTGCACATATAATTATATATTATATAGGAGACGATGGAGAAGTGATTGCAGATGCCTTAGATGTAGAACTAGAAGGAGTGCTTCAAAATTTTGTAAGTTCAAAATTTGACGAATGGTTACAATAAAAATTAGATTATTAATACTCTGATTTTTATTAAAGGTTGATATTAAAATGACATCTGAAGAAGTTGTACCGGGAGATAATGTTAATTTTGTTATTACCTCAAAACCAAATTCATATGTTGGATTATTAGGCATAGATCAAAGATCTATACTTTTGAAGTCTGGCAATGATATCTCATACGTAATATTATAGATAATTCTCGTCAATTCAAGCATTGTCTTAATTGTAAATAATTGCAACACATTTTCATTTGTAGGAACAAGTATATAAAGAGCTAAAATCATATGATAATACTCATAAATCACCTTATGCAGATTCAGTTTTTGATCGATACCTATGGTATCCTGGTTCGGCTACAGCAAAAGATGTTTTTACAGTAAATGAATTAATTATTTTATTTGAATGGATTTTTATATTTTTTCATTAATGTCAATATAAATATTATTTAATAGGAAAGTGGTGCCGTCATCATAACAAATGCATATGTTCATGAAAACTTCCAAATTCGTAAGTAAAGTGCTTTCTGTTATGGGTCAAGTTAATTACTAATATTATTTCACCTATCCCCTACATGTGATTTTCTAATGCAATAACATATTAGTCGACAACATTTTATTTATTTACAATATTAAAATGAGAAGAATGTTCCTAAATCTAATTTTTCAGTAATACTTATCAAGTCTTTAGTTAATCAGTTTACATATTTATTACTTAACAAGGCTTATGTCTGTATAGTATACTACAGATCTGCTGTAGCATTCGCCTTTCCATCAGCGGTTGGAGGTTTCAATTCAATTGCATTGCCATCAGAGAAGTACGCGCCAACAAGAACCACGAAAGTACGCAAGAATTTCCCTGAAACTTGGCTTTGGCAAACGCTTGATGCTGGGTAATACCATTGAAAATTTTTACCTGCTGAGAGAACATATTTTTTCATTATTAAAACAATACCAATATAACTTATTAAGTAAATATAACTATGTGTTACCTATCTAAAAAGACTTAACATATTCATTTTAAAATTAATTTACTAATATTTATTTGATAATGGCTTTATGGGATTTAGTACTCTATGGTGATGGACTTATTACAATTCATTTCGTTCATTTCATTCTCTGCAATGCAATTATCTAATCGTATAAAATATTAGTATTATTATATAACATGAAATACAAAAAATATTATATAATAAAACATAATAAAAAATTAGGATTAGGTTCTGTAATAGTTTTTCTTTTTTTTTTAATTCTCTTGGTTGTGCTGATATAATACAATATATAGAATTGGATTACAGAACAACCGGGAATACTGGAAGGTAGAATAACAGGCTCATCTCATGGGGCATCCACACTTCGACCAGACCTTGGTCCACCCGTTACGCACAAACTAGCAACAAGACCACCACTGGCAGGTCCTTATGCCTTCTCTCGCATCCCACCTCCTGTTTGGAATAAGCCCCGTGTATTCCTAATGCATGACATCTCAAACACTTGGCTTTTTACAAACTTCTCTGCAGGGTATTTATCTCATATACTTTCAGTTTATAAAGCTTCATGTACATGCTTTATATACATTATTTGACAAATGATATTCATGGGTCATGCTTTATTTCAAGTATAGACTACTTTTATACAAATAAAAGCTGGAATATTCTGGGTGTCCTTGAATCAACTAACTCTGTTAGCTTAAACTACTCATAATTATATATACATACATACATACATATATATATATATTTTTTTTTGAAAGTGAAACTCTTAAAAATTTTAATATAATTGATTGACAACGCATTTGTATTGACTGTGATAGATAACATTTTGATCGCTTGCATCAAAAATTATTTGAAGAATTTTTCGGTAACTATTTGTTTTGAATGTATATACTTTAATGTTTAATATTTAATAGACTATTTAATTATTTAATAATTTCTTAAAATGTCATTTCAAATTGACAGGATAAATATTACACATTTGTGATCTTAAAAAGTAAAATTACAGAAACTTGCATAATTATTACTACTTTGATATTATGTGAATTTTATTTGAAACAATTTTAATATAACGAGTAATTTGAAGCAACAGAGCTAGATGATCCACTCTGCATAATTGATATACATAATCAGTAATAGAATATATTCTTAATATTTGCATATTTTAAATTATGTTGCTTTAGATTGTATCATTTTCCAATTGTTTGTTCTTTCATATCTAACGAATTTTCATAAAACATATCTATTACTGAGTATTCTATAAACAGGATGTGTTTCTGAGCAAATAAGTTATATTAAGAGAAACTTTTTTATTAATTTTATTTGAAACATCAAATTTAATATTATAAGTAGATTTGTTTTTTAGTAAATAAATTTGTAAATTATTACATTATGATTAGCATAAAATAAATTATGAAACAGAACTTAATTATGGATTGAAAATAGATATGAGGGAAAAAATGAGCTGAAGAGAAACGTACCTGATTCAATTACATCATGGGTGCTCACTGCATTTTCTGTAAATGACGTTCATGGATTAGGTCTTATAGAAGAACCACGAAAGGTAAGACGAAATGCTTACGTAAATAATTATAAAATTTATATGATGCAAATATGAGAAGAGAGATTTACCTTTTTACAGTTAAAAGTTTTTAGACCATTTTTTATTTCCATGGATCTTCCTTACTCTGTAATTCGAGGAGAGATTGTTGCAATCCAAATTGTGGTATTTAATTATATGAACAAAAATGTTATGGCTGAAGTTTTGTTAACAAACGAGGGTCAGTTTGATTTTGCAGAAATGTCCAACGAAGTTCAGGATGTACCAAGTAGGATAAAACTTTAATTCGATTTCGTATTTCGTACTATTCATATGATATGACATAAACAAATTATGAAAAAATATTCCAGAATTGGAATTATATCGTAAGAAGAAAGTGGAAGTGAAAGCTAATTCTGGAAGTAGTATTTCCTTCATGATTGTTCCACGAGAATTGGGATATATAACGATTAAAGCAACCGCAAGTAGTGTACTAGCTGGAGATAGTGTCGAACGTAAACTACTTGTTAAAGTAAATTATTTTTTATAAAAATTATATTTATTCATTAATTGAAATTTGAATTTTTCTATTAATCTATGTGCAGGCTGAAGGAGAAACACAATATATGAACAAAGCTACTTTTATAGATCTCAGAAGTACAACGAACACATCAATGAATGTTACAATTGATGTACCAAAAAATGCAGTACCAGGTTCAGAATACATTGAAATATCTGCAGTAGGTAAGGCTATGAAGTTATTGAAAAATTTGACTTAAAAATTAACATTATTTTTTGATCAATACTTCTGATGCTTAAAAAACCACAGACTGCTTCATAAAATATCAGGCTCAGAAAAATAAAAATGTACAAACAAATATTTACATCAAAATTCAAGAATATGTTACAGTGTTTTATAATATATCATTGAGTTCATTTTAACATTAAGGTTAAATTATATTTTTGTCAGGTGATATATTGGGTCCAAGTATTTTGAATTTGGCAAATTTAATTAAAATGCCATCTGGTTGTGGAGAGCAAAATATGTTAAAATTTGTTCCAAATATAATGATATTAAATTATCTGAAAGTAAGTCGATATACAATATGTGTAGATATATATAATTATATGCAATATACTGTTAGAGAAATACATTTAAAACTTCTTCGTAGAACACAAATCAATTAACACAAGCAGTAGAAAGCAAGGCTCTTCGATATACAGAAATAGGCTATCAAAGAGAATTAACTTACAGACATAATGACGGATCATTTAGTGCATTTGGCATGTCAGATAGCAATGGAAGTACATGGTATATAAGTGTTTAATTGTGTTTAATGACATATATTGTATTAATATTGTTGTGTTTGTTATTAATACTAACATTTTATATTACGCATTTTACTTACTAGACGTTTTATTTGTTAGGCTTACTGCTTTTGTAGCAAAAGCTTTTAAACAAGCTGCTGCATATATCCCAATCGAAGACAGAATAATAGATGAAGCTTTGCAATGGTTATCAAATAATCAAGCTCCCAATGGAAGTTTTCCTGAAGTAGGAAGAGTTAGTCATCGAGACATGCAAGGTGGTGCTGCAAAAGGTCTTGCATTAACAGCATTCACTCTTATTGCTTTTCTCGAAAATGCAGTAAGTATAATTTTTTTTATACTTATTTTGCGCTCATCCATCATTTCATCCATAAAAATATTACCATATATTTCTTTATACCAAACAATTTTTCTAAGAACATTTTTTGTATAGCTTCAATCTTTTACGAAAAAAAATGGAATATACTTAATACTTCTGATATTAAATTATTTTATTCCGATATTATAGGACTCTAATGGAAAATACAGAAACACCATAAATAAAGGAATTGATTACATCGTTCGTAACATGAATGATCTAGACGATGTCTATGCTTTGAGTATATGCGTATATGCTTTAAATTTAGCAAAACATCCGTATGAGATTGCGGCATTTAATTTGTTAGAATCTAAAGCCATGACTAAGAAAGATACTAAATGGTGGAGCAAACCTGTACCAGAAAACGATAAAAATCCGTGGTATCATTCTCTACCACGATCTGTCGATGTTGAAATGACATCCTATGCTTTGTTAACGTATTTAAGGCGTAATTTAGTTGCTGATTCAATACCTATAATGAAATGGCTTGTACAACAAAGAAATGCTGAAGGTGGTTTTGCATCCACACAGGTATTAATATTGAAATAACAAAATTGATAAAAATCCGAAAAAGTTGTTAATAATATATACGCACTTGTACTACATTTTAACAACTTTTAGGATACCGTAATTGGAATACAAGCTTTGGCGAATTTGGGTGAAAAATTAGTAACAAAAACCAATGCCATTTCTATAACATTCATGTACGAAGGAGGTGGACAAAGTCAAATGAACATAAATTCTGATAATTCCATGATACTTCAAAAACAAGTGGTAAGTTCGAGTTGTATTTAATATATTCTAATAATTAAACATCTCAAAAAAGAAGGAATTCTATAAATACATATATATATATAAAATAAATGATTTTAATATTTATTGTTTCTCAAGCTTCCAAAGAAAACACGGTTAATTAATATAACAGCTACTGGAAATGGATTTGCTCTAGTTCAAGTTACGTACAAATACAATCTAAATGTAACTGGAGCATGGCCGCTGTTCACTTTGGACCCTCAAGTAGATAAAAATTCCAATGCTAATCATTTGCAACTTTCGATTTGTTCTGGGTATGTTATACTTCATTCTTTTGATATTTTACTAATATTATCTAATATTATGTTATATATTTAATGTAACATGTTTATCACTAGATTTGTTCCGACCAAGGAGGCAAATGTAAGCAATATGGTTGTGATGGAAGTTACTTTGCCTTCTGGTTTTACTGTAGATAAGGAATCATTACCTAGTCTTGAAGTATCACAGAACGTGAAACGAGTGGAAACTAAAAACGGAGACACAGTCGTGATATTATATTTTGACGAGGTATGAGTACAGTACAAAATATGTATTTATATTATTAAGCTATTTCAGATTAGATTTTAAATCAAGTAATATCTCACAGATGAATAGACAAGAATATTGTCCTACAGTATCTGCATTCAGAACACATAAAGTGGCGAAACAAAAACCAGTACCAGTTACTATATACGATTATTACGATTCATGTAAGTTAATAATAATAATAATATTATTATTATTAAATAAATAATTTTTTTAACATATTGACTGCCACATATATTTTGCTCGTGAGTCATATTTAAAATTGATTAAAAAATAAAATTGTTTAAAATAAAAAGCGTATAAGCGTTTAAGCATCTTTAACTTAAATATTTTAATTGGTATCCAGTATTCTGACCAATAACAATGATTATCATGGCAGTCAATGTTATGTATTTCGTATCATAAATAAGTTAATATATATTTTACAACTTCAACTTATTGATTTTACTGTATTACTTAATTTATAACTTTAATTTACTAACGACTTTTTATAACACGTTTAGCAAGAAGAGCAAGAGTATTTTATGAACCACGAAAAGCTACACTTTGTGATATATGCGAGGATGAAGATTGTGAAAATTTATGTGTATCGCAACCTGATAAACAAAAAGATTTCTCCCAATCTGCTGCTTCATGTTTATCAAATTGTACACATCTTCACTTGCTTTTCATTTTGTTTTATACCACATTTGGATATTTGTTTGGGTTTTTTTAAGAATTTTATATAACTTTTTTATACAATATAATGAGAAAGTTTTGTATAACAAAACAAAAATTTACAACCAAAGTACTTACATTACATAGGAGAATCAAGCTTTTTCACGTTGATATAATCTAATCTAATGTTGATATAATATGATCTAATGTGACGTAATTTTAAGTTAATTTAATCTAATGTAATCTTAAGCTGCTTGAAACTAATGTTCAGAACTTATTAACTCTACTTTAAATAATATACTAAATATAGTTAAAAACATTACACTTTATTCAATTAAGTGTTTATCTATTTCTGTTGTATTTTGATATTTTCTTATACTAGACTAAATATACTTTATTATTATTGATAGCATGTTAATATAATTTTTTTTGTTTCTTTACAGTTAAAAATCCTAACTTAAAATAATATAAATTCCTGTTTCCACTGTATTTCTATTTTTACCAGTGTGTAACTTATTTAGCTAAAGAAAATTATTGCACATAACTACATATAACTACTTATAATTTAAGTTAATACAATGAATATGTACAATTAATCGATTATGTGAAATACATAAAATTAAATAAATATTTATTAATTTGTTTATACCTTTACATCGTATTTGTTATTGAGTTTATATAACCTCAAAATATCAGAAGACGTGGTTGTCATTTAAAAACTGTATATATATATTAATAAAATTTTGTCAATCGTTAACGTCATATCCGTTAATATGTGCAGTAACATAAAATGCAATTCCGTAAACAAAAATAATCTGTATATTAATATATAAAAGCAAGTACGTAATTAAGAAGCAGCAGTACAAACTAACCACAAATCTGTATAATGATAACAATGAAAAGCAATTAACGAAATAACAATGGATAAAATATTAAGAAGCACATTACGTATTAATCAACGATTATTGCGTGGATATTCAACCTATCAATATTTGAAGTGAGTTAATAAACTTTAATCTCGATTTGTAAAAACATGAATGTTGCATTATTTATTATTAATATTGCAGAATTCTTAAGGATCATGCTACGTGTGTATATATGAACAACAATAATCACATAACAAGGAGGTCAACTCTGTTTTTCACTAAGAAATCGTTTAATATTGTACAAAAACGTACAATGTTCATACAGACGCAAGATACACCAAATCCTAATAGTTTAAAATTTTTACCTGGAGTCAAGGTATTAGAACCAGGCCAGACTAAAGACTTTCCTAATGCTACGGATGCATATTGTTCACCACTTGCAAAAATGTTATTTCGCATTGACGGTGTAAAGTCTGTATTTTTTGGTCCAGACTTTATTACAATAACAAAAGCAGACGAAGATGTTGAATGGAAATTACTGAAACCAGAAATATTTGCCGTTATAATGGATTTTTTTGCAACTGGTTTACCCACATTAACTGATGAACAGCCAGCAACAGACACTCGTAAGATTCTTTTCTGTTTTTCAATTTTCACACAGAATCATTTTTACATACATACATGAATCACCCAAAAATCATTCAGCAATCATCAATAGATTTGTAATTTATATTCTGTGTAACAATATTTATGTTTAGAACTATAAGAAAGTTATATTATTAAAATAGTATAGAAGGATAAGAAAGTATGTATAAGAAAAATAGTTATAGAAGTACAAGAAAATTATTATTATGATATAAATTATTATATGTATATTTGTATATTTTTTTTTGTTTGTTGTAGAAATTAGCGAAGATGATAGCGAAATAGTACAAATGATTAAAGAATTACTAGATACTCGAATACGACCAACAGTACAGGAGGACGGAGGTGACATTGTATTTATGGTATGTAATGTCTAAATTAAAATATATCGTATACATAGAGTAATAAATTATATGCAAATTTGAGAATCGTGGCTAACGATTAATTTAAACTAACAATTTAATTTTAACTCGTACGTTAAAACAAGTGTCTTGTATTCTAAATTTTTATCTTAGCTGATTCTAAATCTTCAGTTAATGGTAGCATAAACGTGTGATAAGTTGCTCTAGATTCCTTTTTAAATTCCGTTTAAATTATTGTGAAGATAATAACATTTTCAATACGTACGCGTATAGGGCTTTGAAGAAGGAATAGTGAAATTGAAGATGCAGGGTTCCTGTACAAGTTGTCCAAGTTCTGTGATCACTTTAAAGAACGGAGTTCAAAATATGATGCAATTTTACATCCCAGAAGTACTTGGAGTAGTGCAAGTAGAAGATGAAACTGATCAAATCGCAAAAAAGGAATTTGAAAAGTTTGAAGAAAAGATTAAAAATTCTAAAACTAGTGAAAAATAGGCTTTTAATCGTTAATCGTATATAAAAGTATTGTACATGTACAAATAAATTAAACACTTATTTCTTCTTTTTTTCCTGTTTTTATTATATTCCAGTCTAAAATCCTTAACGGCTAGTTACAGAAACTTGCCAGACACGAATGGTGTTATCTGAGTAACCGGCAAAAAGCGTTTGCCCATCAGTAGACCATGCTAAAGATAGACAATGAGGTGGTTCTGCTTTACTTGTCGCAGACACTACTTCTGGCTTCAATTCTTCAACCATTTCTTTGGTTTCAAGGTCCCATATTTTGATCCAGGGTCCAAATGCAGCACAAAGCCAGTAACGATTAGGACTGAAGCATAACGCCGTAATAATGTCGTTGTGGTCTAACGTGTGGAGATGTTTTCCATCATTTAAATCCCACAACATAGCCTTGCAATCCTGTAAACAAGAGAACACATTTCTTGATCAAAAGAATTTCCAAAGTTTGAAGGATTTTGCAATCGTACTGGTTTTAAAACTACTACTAACAAATAGTTTGTTAATGATGAATGTAACGGACGACTATTAAATAAATAACATATTTTTCTGATACATACTTTACCACCAGAAGCACAAAGCGATCCATCAGGAGAGACAGTAACTGTATTAAGATACCCAGTATGTCCACTATGATTGATTTTCAATCTGCAGTTTGTTAGATTCCATACCTACAAGACCATTTTATAACTTGCAAAAAATAAAATGACTAATAAGATAAAAACAGTTTATGACTTGAGAGATCAGTCCCATATCCGCTTACACTCACAGATATCATGTTTAATAAAAATGTATACATCATGTTAGATTACGCTAAAAGAAATGTTAATATTTTGTATGGCTAGCATACCTTGACTAATTTATCCCAACCAGCAGAAACAATAATGGGATTGGAATGATTTGGAGAAAAACGTACACAGCTGACCCAGTCCGTGTGCCCATCATCTTGAATGGTATACTTGCACTCGGCCAATGTATTCCACAATTTAATCGTCTTATCTCGAGAACCAGAAACAATTTGACGATTGTCCACGGAAAAGGCGACACTTAAAACATCCTATCAACACAATAATATAACTTGGGCGATTGATTACTTGCAAAAGTATTAAGTTCATGCATCAGACATAATCAATACTTACAATACTCTATATTTAATTCCCCACCTCTTCTATTTATTAAATAGAAAAAAAAATATATAAAAAAAAGCTTCAGTATATTTCCCGGAGACTCGCATAGTTACGTTCTTCTGCCAAGTGGCATTCAATAAAAAAAAAATTGAAAAAAAAAAGCTTCCGTATATCTCGTGAGGAGAGACGACCATAGATCAGAAGGAAAATTTCACACCTTGGTATGATCTTCAAAACGTCGTGTAGTACGACCTGCGGCCAAGTCCCAAAGCCGAAGAGTTTTGTCCCACGAACCAGACAGTGCATAATTACCATCTGACGAAAGCACTACATCGCTAATAAAATGAGAGTGGCCGTACAAGCGTTTCTGCGGAATACCATAATTGGCTTCGTCACGTGTCAACTTCCACACAATTAAAGTTTTATCTACAAACAAAATGTATAAACTCTTATGCATATTGTGCACGCTTTGTGTTGAATTACCTCTTCCTCTGGAGGAATTTACAGAACAGAAATGAATGAAGCATTTTGAAAGTGTTTTCCAGCAGTATGTAAATACAAGCAATGTATAGAGAAATACAGAAATAAAAAATAGTAAAGACCGCGTAGACCGCTACATGACTACTTACCACGTGAAGAAGACAATATCATATCTGGATATTTCGGATTTGTCGCAATTTGGGTGACCCATCCATTGTGCCCTCTAAGTGTCCCTCTCAACTGAAGAGTTTCGGTCATTTTTTAATTATTTTAAAGTAGTCTAAGTTATGGATTGAAACAGATTCCTATCCACGTCCCTCATCCAACGAAGCGTCGAACGAAAAGAACAGCTATGTACTTGGCTACTTCTCTCTTCCAATGTATACGTTGTCACAGTTTATACGTTCCATAGATGTGCAACTCACATACCTAAAATATAAATGTAGAACTATGCTCAATATATGTATATATGTCGATCAATTTAAAAACGATGTTAAACATGTATTTCAACATACTTGATAAATTATATTCTTAATGTATATTTGCTGAGATACATATACATACATATATTTAAATATAATATTAACATAATTTAAAATATTCATACGACTAAATATATGACTATATGCCATGATAAAAATAATATATGCCATAATAAATTGACTGCACAATGTTACTTATTAATAATGCAAAACTTTAATATGTATTCGTTCTACATGAAAACTGGCCTTCTGATATTGAGGTTATATTGTTATCCTCAAAGTATGAGGAAGTTGGAAATAAATAAGCAGTTACGGATTTAATAGATATAAAAAAGAAGATATATAAAACTTTGAAAAAAATAAAAAGAATAAAAATGGCCGGTAAACAAGGAAAAGATTTAGCATTGTCTATGTTACGAACATTACCCAGAGTAGCTTTAAATAATATTCGAAATAATCCTGGTGCAAATAAGCCTGTTAGTATTATTCTGATGTTACATATTTATACTCCAATATGTTTGAAACTAGACTTTGTATGAATGTCTGAATGAAAAATATAGCATTTTCAAAAACAATATTGTTAAACTTTCACTACTTAGTTTAGTTTCGTATAAGATTTTAATCTGTCACATTGTTTGAATCAAACAATAATTTTAAATTAAATTACATTGTGTGTAATATTACAATTTTCTATAAATATATAACAGTTTCATTTTGTAAAGAAATATGTTTTTTGAATAGTCAAAACGTGGTCGAGGTCAACATGGTGGAGATAAACACGGAGCTGGCAATAAAGGATCTGGTCAAAGACAAAATTTCATGCGAACTGGATATGAAACTGGAAACAACCCGTTTTATCTTAGATTTAGTTATGAACCATACTATAAAGGACATCAGTAAGTTGTTTAATTTCTATCTAAATTTAATACATAAACTAAGCCAAATTACAAGTTAAAAATAAGATATGCATTTGCTATTGTAAATCACCAAAAGATAAAACAAGGCAGGTATCATTTTGTTTTATGTATGTTGTAGTTTAAGAAGAGAATATCCTCCTTTATCTTTACAACAACTGCAAATGTTTATTGATACAAATAGACTAGAGCCATCTAAACCTATTGACCTTGTATCTATAGTCAACACAGGATTATATGACTTTAAAGTAGAATGGAAACATGCGGGTGTTCATCTTACGGATGAGGTTGTATTCAAATTTGTATTTTTGTACAGCGATATTAAATGATCAAGTCTTTTCTGAAATTTTGAAGTTTTAAATTCATGTTTCAGGGAGTTGATAACTTCAAGGCAAAAGTTAATATAGAAGTTCAATGGGCCAGTGAGCCTGTAATTGCAGCAATTGAGAAAAATGGTGGTACTATTACTACTGCTTACTACGATATTCATTGTTTGCATGTGATAAAGGACGTTGATAGATTTTTTACTACCGGTAAATTTTTAGAGCCTATTAAAATTAAAAAGATCGATAAGATTGATAATGTTACATTTAAAACATGTTTACTATTTAGGGGCGCCAATACCACGCAGACTTTTACCTCCATCAGATTGTCTAGAATATTACATGAGCGCAGAAACAAGAGGATATTTAGCAAATCCTGAAGAAATTTCTCGCGAACGTTTGGTTT
Source organism: Frieseomelitta varia (assembly GCF_011392965.1). Lineage (NCBI taxonomy): Eukaryota > Metazoa > Arthropoda > Insecta > Hymenoptera > Apidae > Frieseomelitta > Frieseomelitta varia. The sequence goes on along the minus strand of NW_025109985.1, from coordinate 462,416 downwards.
TATCTCAGAAGTATGGCTATGAATTGCCAAAAATTGAAGATAATCCCAATAATGAAATGCTTACTCAGCGTAAAGATCCTAGACAATTGTTTTACGGTCTTGAACCTGGTTGGGTTGTAAGTCTGAAAGATAAAGCGATTCTTAAACCTAAGGCTGATTATCTTAAGGAATTTTATTCCAGTTGAAGCGTGCTTTTGTAGAACACTAATGGCTAAGTAAATAACTTGCAAAACTGAACAAGCTAATGCTTCTATTGTAGAATTTCTGGTAAATAAATTAATATTAAGAGTAAACATTTCTTTATATATTTCGAATAATAGATAAATAACTCTAAATATCTTATAATCTTTTTAATTACAAGGAAATATGTATCATGTATGTAAATGTAAAATATGTAAATATAAAAAGAACATAACCTAAATATGTAATACTTGTGATATATCAATAAAAAAAAAAAAAAAAAAGTAAGAACTAAAAGACCCGTTATCAAGCTAGAGAGTGGTAAGGTTGCAGTGGAGTTGAATCGGCAGTCTTTCGTGACAGGTGCTTTAACCTACTTCTCTTAATATAATATTTACATCTTGAGTCGAAACAATTAAAAAAAAAATGGCATTTTGCATTGAATCTGAGAAAGATTATGCATTTTTGTTAAAAAGTTTAATTGCCGGTGGTAAGTTGAATATATTTTTTGATATAATGCATTTTTACTCAATTATTGTTCGTTCAAAACGAAATGTTACATGAATAATTTATCATCAGCTTTCACTAGTGATGGTTATTATTAACTTTAGAATAATATTTATTACTATCGTTAAGAAAACGTAGCAGTATTGTTTCGAAGAATTGTTGCTGTATTGCTATATAAATTGTTTAATAATAAATAAACAATTAATCTAGTAACTAAACAAATAAATTATCAATAGTAAGCATTTCACAGGAGTAGCTGGAATGTGTTCAAAAACAACAGTGGCACCATTAGACAGGATAAAAATATTATTACAAGCACATAATAAACATTATAAACATTTGGGTAAGAAATGCAACTTTGTGAAAGACAGTGTTTAAAAGTGATACAGTCAAAGTGTTAACTTATTATTTTATATAGGAGTTCTTTCTGGATTGAAAGAAATTATTCAACGTGAACGATTTACTGCTCTTTACAAAGGAAATTATGCCCAAATGATTAGAATTTTTCCATACGCTGCAACACAATTTACTACATTTGAATTTTGCAAGAAGGTAATTATCAGTTCATTCGTAATTTTTGCATTAAAACAATTAAAAAAATAATATTAATTTGTTCTGGGTAAAGTGGTTCCACAAAGCGAAGTAACTGTTATTAATATAATGACATGCTCATGATTTAAAGGTGAGCTTTTACAATTTAGATTCACTGTTGGATTTATGTATATAATATGCAGAAATGCATATACACAGAAACACATATGTAAATGTGTTTGTAAAAATATTTAATAATTTATTTATAGAAATATAAAATAGGCATACAGTTTCAATGAGGGGAAATAGATAAATATTTTTTAAAATAGTCAAATACATGGACTAGATTGTAACTAAATTATCATTTTTTTTTTTTTTTTTAATAGTATTTAGGTGGTTTATTTAAAACGCATACTCATATAGATAAGTTTGTGGCTGGATCTGCAGCTGGGGTTACTGCAGTTACATTAACATATCCACTTGATGTAATTAGAGCAAGACTTGCTTTTCAAGTTGCTGGAGAACATCTTTATGTAGGGATTGTACATGCGGGTACCACAATTTTTAAAAATGTAAGTTACATTAGATTATCATAGAATGAATAAAATTTATTTATAAATAGATTCTATTGAAAGATTAGTAATATATATTACTAATATTAGTAATATATATTAATAGATCATTGTAATATATATTAATACATTTTTTGTTAAAAAAGATTAAAATAACTAATTTACATTTGAAATTACTTAATGTTAATATATAAATTTTTTGTTAAAATGCACGAGATAATGCACAACATAAATCAGCAGTCTGCATTAGTTAAAAGTAGATAGTTATTTTTTTTATATATGTTAATAAATATTATATGAGTTGAAAGTCGATTTATATTTATAAATGAAAATAATATAATATCATATCATTGAATATTTCAGGAAGGTGGCATTCGAGCATTGTACAGAGGATTTTGGCCAACTATTATTGGCATGATTCCATATGCAGGATTTTCATTTTATTCATTTGAGAAACTTAAATATTTTTGCATGAAGTATGCACCAAATTATTTCTGTAAAAAATGTGATAGAAACACTGGTATGATCATCTTCAAATTTTTATAGATTTATTAAAATAAAATTTAATTTTAATACTAATATAAATTAATATCTATTAATAAATTGAAATAAAATGTTAATATAACCACAGGTGGCTTAGTTTTAACGATACCTGCAAGATTATTGTGTGGAGGTATTGCTGGTGCTGTTGCTCAAAGTTTTTCTTACCCATTAGATGTTACCAGAAGACGTATGCAATTAGGTATGATGAATCATAATACTCATAAATGCAAGTAAGTATACCAACTTTTCAATTCAAATAAAAAAGATCTGTACGTTAATAATTTATGTAATATTTAATAATTATTACATAAAATTAATTTATTTTTAGTTCTAGTATGTTACAGACTATAAAAATGATATATAAAGAAAATGGTATCGTAAAAGGTCTATATCGTGGAATGAGTGTTAATTATTTACGAGCTATTCCTATGGTATCAGTTAGTTTTACAACATACGAGATCATGAAACAATTACTACATTTAGACACGGGACTAAAATTTTAATTTATTTAATCAGAATATATATATATATTTGTAATCTAGTTCTTATATTTCAATGTACTATTAATAATATGTAATACTTTCTACAGTCACTTAAACATGAATATTTTTGATGATTTTTATATTATAAGGGAGGTAATTCATTTAATTTAATTTGTTATCTTTGCACAATAAATTTATGCAATATTATGAATATATAAAATATTGTGGTTCTGCGAATCTTTACCATCAAGTTTTATTCCTGTTAATACAAAATTGAAATTGATTTCTAATGTTGTAGTGATACCGATTTCTGATATTGCGACGATTTTAATGAGACGGACAAACAATTGTATTTATATTATTTGATAATGTATTGCATATGCAAAATTAGAGAAAATTCTAATAACACTACTTGTTATTAGAAATTATTATTTGAAAATGTTATTTAAAAATTATTCAAGACCAAAGATTGTGATATAATAGGATATTTTTATTCATAGTAGTTACTATTATTATTAGATTATTAATGCAAAGAATATGTATAATGATAATTAAAACAAAGAAATTGTAATTTCAGTTTTATAAATAAATTATTTTTTTGATTACTACTTTCAATTTAAGTCCTATAATCTTAATTACCAACGAGTAAAGAATAAATTTAAAAAAAATTATAATTTTGGTTAATTAGTAATATATATACAAATACAAGATGTTCCCAAACTTTAATTCTAAAACAATACAATACATTCAAAAAATTAAACTGATTAAAAAAGTTGCTACATCACAAGTTCCTATTAATGACAAAATTAATTTCAAGTGAATAATAAGTAACAATGATCATATGTATTAATAATTGGAATTTACAGAATTATGTATTATTGTATAATTTTGTTCAGATAAAGAAAGTATAAAGAATAACAAAAATATTAGAAAACTACTAAAAGTTTTCTGTGACAAGATTTTTATAAAACTTTCTCTTAAATGAAAAATTTTCTCAAAACAGTATGTACTATATAATTTTGTTTATTTATTTTTTTAAACAGTCTATCAATTTAGTACTAATTTCAGAATATCCCTTAGACTTCAATATCTCATTACTACCATATATTTGAATATTTTTAGTCATTTTCAACAAAACTTTGGGGTAAATAAATTCTTTGTTAGTAAATTATGCTTCATAATAAATAATTTAGCTCACTGATAGTTTAATTTGAAATGTTTATTTTTCAATTAATTGCTTCGTAATAAATGTTTATTTTTGTACATATACTTAAAGTATCACTAGGATTATATAATTTATAAATATGACTTTAATCATAAAAATTTATCTATTTACTTAAGAAACTTATTTTTAAAGTCTTTATATGTTAAAATACACATGAATAATTATTTATTAGTCTTTAAGACTAATAATTAGTCTTATTTGTATCATATGTCTTGCATTACATTAGTTCAATGTGTAAAAATGATGTAAGACTCTCTAAATATGATAACATTTCTTTATTTTTCTTGCTTTCGTTTATAATGAGACGATATAATATTAATTGAAGGCATATTGTTTACCTTGCTTCAGCAAGCTAATTTAAAATTTGTAACTTAATATTTTTTAAGATACATAAAACCGGAGGCGTATGCTGAAAGTTAAAAACCAAGTGCACACACATAAGTCATGATTGTTTAAAGTATTTTTTTACGTTTTATACAAAACATTGCAAAAGATATTATTGTAAAAGATATTTCAAATTGATTATATACAATATAGTGATGTATAACAATTATATACATTTATAAAACTGATTTTATCCTGAATTTATGTACATGATAAATAAGTTTAAAGCATTTTGAGTTTTAATTTCAATTTATGTATGTGCATTGGTGATCGATCAAACAGCTTTCAATAAAAGCATATTCTTTTTTTTTTTTTGGCTTAATTTAATTATTTTATGAAAATTTCCATGTAAGTACATAAAATATTGACATTCAATGTCAAAATCAAAGTGAAACAGAAAATAACTAGACATATGATTTTGAAATGTTGAATTTTTAAAAATTAATATATAATGTACGAGTTTATGATATTGAAATTTATGCCTTATACGAAATATTTAAAAAAGAGAATAAATAGAACTAATACAAAATTAACTATACAAGCTCCAAGATCTATTATTGATTTTACTAAAAAACATATTTTTAATTAACTCAATCTGTTTCGCTTGTTATAATATCATAATTTTCTTTTCTCTCTATATAGGAAATTTTATTTTTATTTCTTTTATAACTCAAAAACTATGTGTAATATATAATATATAAAACAAAAATGAGAAAATGCTTAGTCCTGCATCATGCAGAAAATGTTGCTGTATCCACAATATGGTTTCAATATGGTTTCTGTGCTATTTTCTTTTACATTTACAGTCTTAGTAAATTGCTATAGTGTGCATCTATACATTTTTCATTTTTTTTTTCATTTTATTGTTACTACTGTATCGTTTCATTATGCATATGTTCGAATTACATGTTAATTCTATGAAATTATGTATTCTGTGAATACGTTCAATGCTCATGTATACAATGCTTGTGTATTGACGAGTATGAATGATTTGACACAACACATTAAATTCATTAAACTTGCATTACACATGTTTATTTACCAGAAGCATTTTATACCTATTAATTAGTAAAAAAGTTGTCGATAGGTTCCCAAGCAATTAACTTTCAATTTAATGATTGTGACTGTATGAATTCATTCAGTATAAAGTGTGTGTTTCACTTAAGAAGTCTTGATAGGATTGATGCAAAAGTGATTTTTTAATTCTCAAATCACGTATCTTAATAAACCATAAACACATAAGGTGACGGATGACATTTATATTTGATATTAATATTTAAAAATTTGAGATTTAAAAAAGAATAAACATGACTAAACGTGCACTAAATTATTTTTTTTAAGATAATTATAAAAATAAAATTTACAAAAATTACGTTTTGAGGATTAAAACACTAAAGAATTTATTGAATTGTTCATATGGCACAACGTGTATATACCAAATTCACTGTTGCACCAACCCTTTATATATTTCCCTCAAGTGGAACATTTCATGCTCCATTCACACTAATAATTATGTGACACTCTCTTAAATATAAACTATTATCATTTTGATACATTTTTTGAAATCTTAAACAACATTATTTCTATTCAGTACGCGCAATAAACAATTTTGCTTGTACAAACAGTTTTTTATAAAGTAATATTTGTTCAAGGTCTCAAAATAATACCATGCACAGTTTTTTATTCGTACTATTTCTTATATTCATTTCTTTTGTTTCGTTTCTTGATAATAAAAAATACAAGCAATACAATAAAAGTTGTAGAATTCAATGCGGTATATGAATTTTAATTGGTACGTGTGTACATTATTGTTTGTTTTTTTCTATTTGCATATATTTAATGTTGTGTCTACATGTATGGTGTGGGACACACGCAAAATACTCGGTTGTGTGTGCCATCTTTCAACAAGACACCACAAACAGTCATGATATAATACTTGAGACTATAATGTAATGTGTAAGGATAGCTGCTAACCTCACACTTTATTGATGTTCTATCATAAATTATATTCAGTGGCATTGCTATGAAGCCTGAAACATTTTTATACCCCTACCTTAATAGATAATTTAGGGGATTTGATACTTTACAAGAAATAATCTGGTGTCCGCCTAGTAACGTGCGGCTCACCACGCCTTGGAGCTGGATCAAATTGAAGGCTGTAAAAATGAAAAACAAAACATTAGATGTAACTGAATAAGTGAAAATAATTCATACATTCTTTTTCACTTATGACACTATTTAGTATAAAATTATTATATTTACAATGAATATTTTAAAGCATCATCTAATTCCATAATTGCAGCTTGATTTCCACAACGATAGCAGTAATTGGGAGCTGAGAATATAGTTACAACGTTGCGATCGTGACACCTGTAATAATAAATAAATAAATAAATAAATAAATAAATAAATAAATAAATAAATATATATATATATGAGATAAAAAAAGAATTTTGCAATATTACAATATTTATAAAACAACACAAAATATTTATCAAACAATGTACATGTTAAATCATAAGTAAACAATTTGAATAAATATACCAATTGTAACCCTCCATAACTAGCTGATGTGCTCGCGATACTAATGTCAGACCATTAGAATGATTAAAAGTTTCTGAAATATCTTGTCCAAAAGTATATCCTGCACCACGAGGAGAAATACCCCACCCTCCTCTATCATCTGGATCTGACCACAAAAGATCACACATCGGTCCCTAAAACAATATGATATTTTATCTATTCCTTTTTTTTAAATTTGGACAATTATAAAGACAATTATAAATGCTTACCTCGTGTGGTACTTCTTGAAGACGGTCTAGAGCACGTATATGATCTAAAGTATCAATCGAAGGTGATAAACCACCATGTAAACAAAATATTTGACCATCAACCAGAGCAGTTAATGGTAAATAGTCAAATAGGTCCGTGAAGAATTTCCATACATTAGCGTTGCCATATTTACGTAAACATTCATCGTAAAATCCATATACCTGTGTGATTTGCCTTGATTCATGATTACCTCTTAAAATAGTTATTCTTTCTCTATATCTGACCTATTAAAATATGATATTTATTTTATGACTATATACAGATACTTATATTTTTATATCTTATTTATTCATTTATAATATTTTTTAAAAGTATAGTATAGTACTTTTTAATATATAGCATTATATATTTTTTAATATATATAGTATTTTTTAAAAGAGATTGTACCTTGAGTGCAACAAGCAAGGTAACAGTTTCAACAGAATAATAGCCACGGTCTACATAGTCACCCATAAAAAGATAATTTGTATCTGGAGACTTGCCTCCTATTCTGAACAATTCCATTAAATCATGGAATTGTCCATGTACATCTCCACACACTGTTACAGGGCATTTTACTTCTTGTACATTAGATTCTTTAGCTAAAATTTCTTTTGCCTATAAAAGTACATCAACTTCTATATTATTTATTATTACTATTTAAAAACATTGAAACAATATAAAAATACACTGCTTAATTTTAATTGTTCTTAAATGTATATTGTAATTGTATATTAAATAACTTAATAACTAAATTACAAATATTTATGCAATTTCATGATTCAAATATTTTAATGAGGCCTGTACTTTTAATATTCTTTATATTTTATCACATCATAGTATTATATAAATTTTTATATATTTAAATTTTCCACAAATACACAAACAATAAGAAATCATAAAAGAAAGCATTGCGATTGCAAAGATATTGCATTTTCATTAAGGAAATCATTTCTATATTATGTATGACTGTCAAGTGTTTTAGCATTTAAAATAAATTAATCATAACAAAATTGAAAATATTTTGTAACAAACAAAATTCGTAAACAAAAAAAGAAAGTCTTGTTTCACTTACTAAACATAATAATGACTAGTAATAATGATAATTTTAAATAATATTTTTTGCATTTTTGCATATTGCAGAAAGTTCTGCAACCTAGCAATGATAGTAATTAACACAATTTGTATTAAAAAATGGTAGAAACATTTCAAAAACAGTATTGAGAGTATAATAAATTAGATAATTGCATTACAAATTAAATAATAACAGAGTAAATGTACAATTGCTTTTTCTCCTCATTCAAATGTAAAAGCATTTATTTATTTATAGAAACAAATAACGCAAATTTCTGCTTTGAGCATTCGAATGTTGATAATAATTTGCAACAGATGTAAAATATATTTTCTTATTTACATATATATATATACACACACATATATATTGTTGCATTTTAAATACCAATTCTTATGAAAATTTTCGTGCACAATGATTAAATATTTGTTAAGAATCATTTGTATGCGTACGTTACATATTAACATCGAAGAGGAATACAATCGAACAAAATAATTTCGATGTAACATTACAGGTGTTTAATTCGTACGTCGAATTCTACAAATTAAAACGATGCATTTTTACATGCTACGAGTAATCTCATTTGGGAAATAAAAATAGAATCGTCGGTTGGATCCGATAAACTTGCTAGAGTTGAACAAGTTGCAAGGTGCAGATAAGTTCGAATAGCAATGAACACACTGATTTTTTTGCAGCGTCTGACCGTAAATCTTTGTTGAATATTCGTCAAAGCTGAATTTGTCGAAATCGCGAAATGCAAAGTATCGATAGTACTTTTTCTGTTCATAAAGTACGTTCAAACGTATCGTAATGTAATGAGTAATGACACGTCAAATTATGCTCGGTGATTATCAGCAAAATAACGAACGAACGAACGAACGAACGAACGTGAAACATCATGATAAAATTATTTGCAAGGCAAACAAGAAATACTTCGATAAGGAAAATATACCGAAGAAGCCAACGTGGTGATGGTGGTGATGATTTTTTAACGGATAAAAAAATGAAAAAAAAAAAAAAATTACGTATGTACCTTTTCACACAGAGATTTTACTTGGCTTTCTGTTAGTTGTTGGCAGTTATTTAATTGTTCTATCCACTGGTCGAGTTCCTTCAACGATGCCTTCTCCTCCATCGTACAAATCTACGCGTGAAGTTTACGGACGGTCCGCGCACTTAGCACATATAGTAAAAGTAAAGCAGGTCTGTTCTGTAAACTAAATCATTCGGTTTTACTGGAAAAGCTTCTTAACACAAATATCTCGATCCAGCACACACTCACAAAATGGCCGATTGCGAGTACTGACGGTGACGTCACACTCAATTCATGCGTGCTTCACCAGTTATAACCTGAATTATCACGCTGGCCAATCATTTTCCGCGGTTATCCCGTCTTGACCAATCAACTGTTAACTTTACTTTTGTCGCACGTACGTTATCGTATACACTGTGCGACTATGACTGCATCGTTTTAACGACAATGATTACGTTTCTATTGGAGATGTCGGAGTTTTCCAGTGACGTGTAATCTTTACTAGAGATAAGCTCTTTCTTTTTTTTTAATCTTTACAAAAAAAAAAAAGAAAGATATTTTAATACAAAACAAGACGATAGTTTCATAGTTCTTCAGGGGATTCCATTTTTCATTTTTGATTCCATCATGTGTCCAACTGTCTTCGCAAAGATTACGTTTGTTTCGTTACCATGCCCGTTGAATTCAATCGAAGTAATGAAAAATTGTCATATTTATGTAATGGTAGTTCCTAAAATGCATAGATCGTATCACTTTGAACTTGGCTACGGATTGAAATAATAGGATCAAGTTGATTAGTTTTGGAACGTATGTATGCGTGCTATCGGTTCGATTTTTCCATCTTAAATGACACAATCAATTGTTTCAGTTTTTAGGTTCTCTGTCTGAATATATCTTAATCATTAAATGATGAAATAGAACGAATGATTTTTTTTTTAAGAGAAAATATTTCAGCTGAATTATTTAACTTGGATGTTCGAGATTTTCGATAAATATATCGAATTATAATTAAATCTATATCGAATTTATATCGAATTATGTTATAATTAAATTATATATATCAGATTTATATCGAATTATATTTGCGACTAATATTAAAACGTTCGTTCAATGTTGCGATGATTACTTTGAGATAAAAATGTAATAGTTGATACCCTATCAGTAGAAATCGTCTTAATTTATATATTTATGTTCAAATGTTTAGTTTGAATTTCGTTGATAAAAATATTCGATGTCTTCCACGATGTTCATGTTCGATCTCGATATAAATTTTGTATATAATTAAATATCATCATTCAAAATTCGTTAAATTTAAAAGATCGTAATTTTTAAAGAGCGTTTCGACTTACCGAGTAAATCTTTATATATGCACTTCTCCTAGAACGAATGAAAAATGATCTTCCCGTCGAGAAAGAAAGAAAATCGAGCGTTTAATTTTACAAAGCCAATCGAAGACGTTCATAAATTAATCCTCTTGAATAGCTTTGTAAATAAAAATTTGCTCAATTTACGTACGCTGGAACAACAACGCCGCGTAACGGTTGTATGAGTTATATTTTAAATATCAATACTGGTACAGCAATATTTAAGTTATTTTGCTTTTATTATTATTGTTACTTATAATTACTCAAATATGTATTTAAATACACAATGAATAATAATATCTCCCTTTTTTTTTGTATTTAGACTATAATCAAGATATCACTGTACATTTACATTATTTCAAGATACAATTTCTGAAAATTAGTTGAAAATTTTTTTTTGTATTTTTAATGTATGTATATGATTACAAACTTCTTTTTAGCATAAAACCACTTCATTACAAATATGTCCAATTCATAAATTAATGACAATCAAGGCAATCAACAGATAGAGTAATATAATTTGTGAATGTAAGGCACTTAACAAATACATACTTATATACTCTCCATATATTTCACATGTATATATAAATAAGCATAAAATTACAGTACAAGATGTATATGTAAGATAAAAGAGTGTATGTTGCACATCAATTGAATGAAAATGTAATTTAGTTGCTTATGTTGTAAATATTCTGCAGAAGTTATGTACTTTACAGTGACACTGACTGATAAAGTAGATAATTGAGTGTTCTGTTGTGAATATTACAAATAGAATACTGTTGTATTTGATTTAAAAATAATTTAATTTTAATGTATTTGTAGAATTACTATCCAGTAATTCCTTCTATTGCTTATGTTGCTATTCTCATACAAAACATGTTCAGTGCCATTCAAGTTTTACAATTAGAAAATTACTGTATATAAAAAGATATAAAATGTTTCCAATACTTTTAAAATATTAACAATAACTAAATAAATTATTGCATCTAAGTAGATAAAATGAAAAAAGCAATCCATGCTGTACAATTATACAAAGATATAAAGGAGACAGGTTTACATTATTTAATCATTGAAAACTTATATTTCGAAAGATGAAAATATTGATCAATTTCAATTTTTTAACAACGATATTAATACGATTATTAGTAAAATGTAAAACATAAAAAAAAGGAATGCATTTCTAATTAAAAAGCCATAATTATTTCAAACCTTTCGTTGCTAGGATTGTAGATACATAATTAATACTAAAAAGAGATAAGCAACAATATCAATAGGTATAATTTAAAGAATTATAAAAAAAATCTACTTTACAGAATGATGTTATCTATCTGCAAAGTGTCGCGTCTAATTGTACAAGCCATGGCAACAATAATTTAATTTTTCTTCTATAATTTGGATCTTTGGCAATAGGATTATGCTCTAAATACACAGTTTGTAATTTCTTATTAACTGTTAGATTTTCTACAGTTGTCCATTCCTCAATTTCATTGTTGTTTATCTAAAAAAACATATCAAATATCAAAAAGTATCTACATATATATATATATAACTCCTAATAATATTCTTACCCAAAACTCTTCCAAGTCTTCAAGATGTTCAATGTTTTCAATCTTTTTTATTTTATTATTCGCCAGATCAAAAGTTGTTAATTTCGGTAAGCTTGATAATCCTTCAATGCATGTTATTCCATTTTCAGATAGATACAATTGATCTAGGTTTTTCAACTCTTCTAGATTCTCTATTTTTGTAATGCGATTACTTTGAAGACTTAATAACTGAAGATTTTGTAAACAGGCCAGGTTTTCAATTTTTGTTACTTTATTTTTACCAAGGAACAAGCTTGTTAGATTTTCAAGTCCTTCGAGATTAACTATTTCCCTTATTTTGTTGTCACCTAATTCGAGACTCGTAAGATTTTTTAAATGCGACAAGTTCTCGATGCATTGAATCTTATTTGACGACAGGTATAACTTCTGCAAATTCAGCAAGTTGTCCAATCCTTGTATCTTTTTGATACGGTTAAAAGATAAATCTAAAAGCCTGAAAATATAATAATCTTGCATGAAAATTTGCTCGTATTCAAGAGGCGTGAGGTATTATTTCGATCCATTTATTACGAGAAAAGCATTTTATTTTACTTATATGAAATATAATAACATACTCCAAGTTTATAAGAGCATCTAAGTTTTCTATATCGACAATCTGATTATCTCTTAATTCTAGCTCGACCAAGGTTACAAGTGTGTCGAGATTCTCAATTTTCTTTATTAGATTCCATGTAAAACATAATCTATGTATTTTCCTCAATGGTTCCAAATTTTCTAATTTTGTTAATCTTGAATGATTGAAATCTAATTCCTGAAACATTAACGAAAGTATAAACATACAGGAATCGTACTGTAAGCTTTCTAACTGTTATTAACGAAGTTAGCAGTGAAAGAACAATTAAAAACGAACTTCACTATCAGGATCTATGATAAGGATCTTCTCCGCTTCTTCATTCTCGTCATTCTCATTCTCACCGTCGATTTCGGCTGAACCTTCGCTTTTATTATCCTCTAAAAACACAATAATATTTTTATCAATAACCATGGTCATTGATTGGTTTTACTGACGATTCTGCTGCAATAAACAATTGTTATACCATTGTTTGCCATTATTCAAGATGTAATTATTAACTTCTGCGGTCTAATTAATTTGTTTAGTTTAAAACTGCGTGCACGATTAATTACGCTGCTTCATAAAGGTCCAGCATCAAATACAAATCAAACTATTATAACATTAAATCGAATGATTTGAAATCGTATAAGCTTTACACTATAATAGGTTCCACACCATCAAATACAGTTGTGTGTTATATCACGTAAATGATAATTATATCTTACGCACAAAAGTTTTGGTCTGTTCATAATTCTTACACGTTTTCCAATGATTAGTGATAATTTGATTCGTGACTGTTTCAATCGATTTATTTAAATAAAATCGCAAGGGTACTAATAACAATAAGCTGAAATCGTTTTTATTTAATTTTTTCTTGTAATTTATGGCTTTTTGAGAACAGTAATTTCAAATTACCGTAAAAATGTTATGAAACATTTCCAATAAAGAAGCAATAAAGGGTGCTCGTTTTTGAAAATCTATTTACACATTTCGCAGATTGCAAAGCTGTCAGGAGCAATCCATTTGTATTAAAAATCTTCAGATATCAAATCATGCAAAAATATTTTGGATAAAAAATAAGAAAACTTAAGAAAGAGAATGAAAGAGCTTAGAGAACACTCGTGTCTGAATTCTAGAAAGAAATCTAGGGGAACATCAAGTAACTACAGAAACATCAAAGTAAATTTAATATCTTCATTTCGATAGGAATACTAATATTCATTTAAATATCGACATCGACTGGAACGTAATAAATATAAATTTATATAAAATACAATAGTTGGTCCGAAATGGAGAAAAAAAATATATATATATATGAGACAGTACAGGGCCGTATTTTATTAATGAGTATTCCCTTTTATGTATCATTATCGCGTCCGTGACTTTGATCAGTAGCTAGTCTAGTGAAGATGGCCGAAAACAATGGCAGTGGTCATTGAGTTAACTTTGCGTTCCCCTGGTACTTGTCAACAAAGAAGTTATCTTTAATTAAAAAGTAACTGAACCACATAACATAGTCACACGTAAGTCCGATTTCCATTTCTAGTTCCTCGTTTCTTCTGAAATTTTAACCTTTTTTCGTTTAGCACCATGATTGTCTAACTTGCTACGAGGAATAGCAATTGTGCTTTTCGTCTTTTCTTACTGTCACCTCGTCTAATGCGGTGGAAATCCTTCCTGAGATTTTCATCGGAAAATCCTTCGAGAATTTTCATTACACATTCACGCGTTTTTGCGAACATTTTATCTTTTAAACGTTTACGCATTTACACGTTTCATTCGCAGTACTTTTAAAACTGTCCCGCAGGAATCTCCATTCAACTTCCTTCGGAAGTTGATTATCTTTTTCAATGAAAATTGATACATCCTTTATAGAACGTATCTCCACTCTTATCATATATCGTTTCGGTGAAGTAGTATCAGTAATATACGATTTTACATTGTATTGTTTTATTTATTTTTAAGGAAAAAAACTTGCAGCTTTATTTTATAATTTATATTTGTTTATTTCGTGCTTTTTATATGTTCGAACATATAATATGAATGATAAATTGCTGAACAATGAAAAATTTTTAAAATTCAAAATTACAGATCTAAGATTTAAATTTAAAATTGAGAAGTATTTTAATTTATACAATACTTGATGAAATTATAATGATTTAATATTTATTAAATTTTCTTATAATTAATAATATAATGGCAATATTTTATTGACTAATTGATAATTGTTTTTTAATTTTTTAATAGTATGAGATATTTTAAATATTTTACTTTTCAATACTTGGATTAAAGAAAACTAGTTTCCATAAAAAAATGAGATCTTTATCTATCAAAAATTATTTCCTAAATTGTGCAATGAAACATTATGCGAAATAACAAATATAGTGAAGTAATAAATGTAATATTTTATCTACATAGACTAAAGCAAAAATGTAATATTTTAACTATATAGAATAAAGCAAAAATTAGTATCGTTTTATCTATTTTAGGTATATATTATGGCAACTGCTATTCAAAAGAATGGCATGAAACCTTTAACAAACACGTCAATAAACCATGTAGAGGATGTAAAGAATTTAGATAATACTGACATATGTAAAGAGAAAGATGAAAGAATATTTGATGGACAAATCCAACCTTACATGGAGTCCCATGAACAAGAACCTCGTGAATTGGATATCGTTATCAATAATGTAGTTTGCAGTTTCAGTGTTAGATGTCATTTAAATTTACGAGAAATTGCACTAAATGGATCTAATGTGGAATATAGAAGAGAAAATGGGGTATGCAGTGTTATTTTAAAGCAGTATGGTTTTTTAATTTGCAGTAAATCAAATATAAATTCATATGTAATACATTTAATTAAGATGTAAGCTTAATATATTTTTAATTCCTGTTTAATGTTTGTATATACATGAAAAAATTTAAATTATTATACTTTAATTTAATAAGATATATATTATTCAATAAAATTATCAGATCAAGAATATTAATAATTAAAATAATAAAAATAAGTGCAGTGTCAATGAGAATAAAGATACAAAGTTGTTTATTAGAAATACTTCATATTAAATAATTAATTATAATTAATTTTATTAAAAAGGCACAATCCTTATTATTGTAATATAGGTTTTAAGTTTTTAATGGTTTTAAATAGTAATTTATATTTATAAAGAATGATTTTGGTATATTTTATGCGTAGATGATAACTATGAAATTAAGGAGACCATATACTACTGCTTCTATATGGTCTTCTGGTAAAGTAACATGTACTGGTGCAACTAGTGAAGGCCAAGCAAAAATCGCAGCTCGCCGCTTTGCACGTTCACTTCAGAAATTGGGATTTAAAGTACGATTTAATAATTATAGAGTAGTCAATGTATTAGGTACATGCTGTATGCCATTTGCAATCAAGATAACATCATTCTCATCGTGTCATAAAGAAAATGCAGAGTAAGTATATTTATGTATATGTTAAGACATAAAAAATGTATATAGCTTATTTATTTATTGTAGCTTATTTCATAGAAATATGTGAAAGATCTTGTGTATTATTTTCATTCAAAAATATTTATGTATCTATTTTATTTAGTTATGAACCAGAATTACATCCTGGTGTCACATATAAACTAAAAGAACCAAAAGCTACATTAAAAATATTTTCTACTGGAAGCGTTACTGTAACAGGTTTGTTTTGTTAATGCAGTAAAATTTATCTTAATTCGTATTTTCTGCTTTCACGAATACAATACCTTGTCAATACAATGTCGCTTATGCAATACTGTGAATGAAATATTTAAAATATTTTTTAGAAAGTTTTTTAGAAACAGTTGTGAGACATGGATGAATGACATTCAATTACAAACAATTGAACGCATTCGTAGCTTGATGTAGACATTGTGTTGAGATATTTTGTTCATGAAAGTTAAAATAAAGAATATAGGAAAATATATTTTTATTTATTTTATTTTTTAATCATTGCGTTCATTGAATACATGGAAATTGCAGCTCCCAATGTTGCTGCTGTTCAAGCTGCGATTGAATATATTTATCCACTAGTCTACGAATTTCGTAAAGAAAGAACAGCAGAGGATGAACTTGCCTTAACAACAAAGAAGCGTAGAATGAGGTTAAGTAAAAGAAGTCGTGATGAGTTCCTACATGATCCAGATTATATATATGATACCATGTTCACTGACGAGGAGGAAGAAGAAGAGGAAGAAGAGGAAGAGGGTGAGAGTGATGCCAGCTGGGACTGAGCTATTTATTTTGTTCCTCTGTTAATTGTGACACTGTTATACTTACATCTTGTTTTTAAAGGAAAAGAAAAAAAGTAAATACATACTACATTGTGTACAAAAGTGTTATCTAAAGAGTGAAGTGAAACATTCAATTTCCTTTAGTGAAAGGACAATGTGTAAGTGCTAAAGACAAATATGAACATGCAAGTGCTTTAATTATGATTAAACTAATATTGAATCAATTGAACTGAATTTCATCGTTAAAATAATATCATAATTTCTTTCATTAATGATATATTCATTTTTATATATACTGACATAAATACATTCATATATGTATATGAAAATATATGTATACATATATACATACATGTATCTATGTACGTATAAATAGATATGAAAACAATGTATGCATATTCATTGTGTTTAGGAAACAATATCTCAACATTTGTCCGATGTTCTACATCTTTTCCTCTCATTCTTGTTTTTCTGATAAAATTTGCTATAGCTAACTAATTAAGAATAATTCTGAAAAGAACTTGTTCGTAATCATGTTCTTTTGTAATTTAAATATTGAATCATTTATTTAGTTTTTTATTATGTAATGATAGATTATGTACTGAATTTTTGTTACTGATGAAAAATGTGTACATTTTTGCTGTCTTTTATTTTACTTCTTTCTACTTATAGATATAATCTACTTTTGCTTAATTAACATACTGTGCCAAAGATGGATGTCTAAAATTTAAGATAAAGTAATCAAAGAACATCTAAGAAATTAAGAATTTTGTTTATCACAATTTACTTTTCTGCAATGATATATTATATTATGTATGAGGGTATTTCTGAAAAATTCTTTATAGTAAATAACAGAGAGTTGTATATGACAAATCTTTTCGTTTCATTTCGAAAATATGTTAACAAAAATACACTGCTAAATAAGCTAAAAAAGTTATGAATCAAGAAAAATTTATTTAAATGTCTCTTTTGTTAAATATGAAATATAAATCTAAATGACTGGCTGTTTTAGCAGCTGCAATAATAAATGTAAAATGGTTATCATTTTTATCTATTAAGCATATAAAATTTACATAGGCCTGATTGCAGTGTTCTAGGATTTGACTTTATTATTTCTATTTGTATCATTTGTACAGATCAGTTTCAAGCTCGAATATTTAAAATAACTTGTCAGTTAAATCTCTCATTTTTATTTATATACTTGAAAAAATTAAACATAAACTGTTAATATTAGGGAATTGCTTAATTTTATTTAATCATAACAAAAATTTAAAGAATAGAATACTAACATATTGCTTATTATTTGTAATATCAATTATCCATATAAGATCTTATTTATTTATTTATCACTTGCAGTATCCTTACGACAATAAGTGCATTTGAATTATGTCATCATCATCTAATTCATATATCATAGTTTGAGGAGCAATAAACATTATGTTTGCACATTACGAAGAATATTCAACAGTTCAAATATAATATATTTTAAATACAAGAAGCTTGACTGACACAAAGTTATTTTTAAGTTCTATTTGATAATAAAAATTCGGAGTATATAACATACAGATTTTGTATAAGTGTATAGTGTAATTTAAAGAAAACAAAAGCATTCTTTGACTACCTGTTTATTGTTTAAAAGCAGTAGTGTGGGCTTTAAATAAGACGTATTGTAAATAAATCATGTTATTTAGATATGCTGATATGCAATCAGTTGTATACTTTCTGAATATTACGAAACAAAATGTACATCTTGTTACATACATTCTTAATAATCCTTTTTCATATCATAAGTATGCATGAATGAAAAAAATATTGGCAATGCTTTTCAATACTATTATAATGAATATCAATCTGTACCTTGTGCCATACAAAATGCTATTCGTACACTAAGCTTAATTGAATTCTAATAATTTATCATGATTTATTAACTGTATATGAAACAAGTTCTTTTACAAAATGCTATAGTCACTGCCTTAGTATATCCTATACAAAAATTAAGAAACTGAATTTAATTAAAGCATTATATGATAGCAATGAAGCATTCTAATTTTTACATTGTTCACCAAATACATGCAATATAATCATGTGAATGAAGAATTATTATTTTAAGAATGGCAATAATGTCAGAACCATGTGTAATTTATAACTTCATTTAAATTAATGCGTACAATACTTTACATGATTCTTTTCTTTCTTTCATAAAGTTAAACAACGTACAATATATAAAAATATTATACACTTTTGTAATTATTTTAGACGCGCATTAAAATATAAGACGAAGTATTAATAATTTCAAGCGTTTTACAGGAATGTTATTTTAATCAAATTTTCAAAAATTTTTATTTAGCATTTATAAATACAGATCTTTTTCATTATAATGTAATATCATTCTTATTTGGAGTCCTTCATTTATATCCTTTGACTAACATATATTAAATAATTTTCAAATTTTTAAAAAATAAATAAAAAAATGTATTTTGAAGTTAGAATTAAAATTAAATTAAGAATCATAAAAAATAAATAGTAAAACTTCATCTTCTATGAATGATACTAACATTAAAATGATTATAAGTCCATAGGTTTAATTTATTTTAAATAAAATATATATTCTTATTTATTATAAAATTATAAAAATACAATTAATGGATATAGAATGAATATAGAATTTCTATGTTTAATCATCTAAATATAAAGGTTTCTGACATTGTTCCATAAATATTACATTGAAATTTGGAATATTAGTAATTGTTTAAGAAAATCTAACAGTAGTCATTTTAGAATTATGTAAAAAAAGAAGAAAAGATGAAAAATTTGTGTGGTATTAAATATTTATATAATCATTATATATAAATTAGTGTAACAAATTTCTCGAATGAAATATTTTGTCCTACATATATTGCATCATGAAAACTATGCATAGTGATAATATTCAAAGCAGTGAATTACATTTTCAATTATAAATATTATGATTGAGTGCAAAGTACAGATACAATATTTATATGGATTAAAAGGTAATGTAATTATGATTAGTAATCATATCATTTTCAAATAGCAAACTATTTTTTTTTTTTTTTAATATGATTGTTAATGTCATAAAGAAAATTGTTCTGTTACAATTATTATTATATTTTACATTTTTCTAAATTCTATATGTTACTAATATCTTCTAAAACATATTTAAAAAGTGTTCGTCAATGAAATTTTATTCAAATTCAACTTAATGTCAACATGGGACTGCAATGATGTAATTAATATTATATTTAATTTAAATTAGTTTTTAAATATATAACCATGCTTTATTTCAATTAAATAAATGACTGCCAATCTATTGGAGACTATAAGAGAATTACTATTTCAATATTTTCATTCAAACAAACACAACTATTTTAATGATTTTTCCAAATTCATGACAAGATATTACTTGTTATTGTACGATAAAATTTTTTAATAATAATTTAAATTTATTTGTTATGTTTATAAGAAAATATTAGATTCTGTATTCAGGTCAGTCGATTCAGTATCAAGCATTGAGAACATTACTATAAATGTTTCTATTTCTACCAATATCTTGCATATTTTTAATATCAAATATTATTTTACATTGGACGTATTATTGCCTGAACAAATTAGCTAAAATTGACATTCTGTAATTATTATAATACAAAAGCAGAAGTTTCTGTTCACTAATACCACGATAAATGTGCACTTTTACCAAAGTCTTTAAATTTAATTTACATTATTATTTTCACATTCCAAGTCTCTTGATAATGTTATTTTCTAGTCTGAAAATATATGTACACCAAAGACACTTTACAAAAGCTTATTAAGATTTAAAGTAGTATAAGTAATATAAATGTATTGCTCAAGATTGATAAAATTTAACTATACTATTCATGGTTATTGATGAAAATATATAATACCTTTTGAGATATTTGCAAATCACATTGTATGCCATCATGAGAAAAAGAAAGAATTTATTGAAAATTTTGGTAGAGGTGAACATTCTGTGTCAATTCTATGGTATAATTATAAAACATTTCTAAATATAAATGGCAAAGTATAATTTTCTACTGTAATACTTTATTAATCACTATTTTTATAAATATAAATAACTAGATGAATGAATATATATCTAGTTATTATATTGATTTCTAAATATAGTTTATTTGCACTTTACTTTGAGACGTTTGTAGTACAAATATTATGATAATAAACAAAGTTTTATAATTTTGATTTATCCAGTAAAATTAGGGATAATTTACAATATATTATTATTGTTGATAGAAGTATCAAATTCTTGATGTTACCTTGTTCTAAATTGTTGTTATTAATATGATGATGCACTATTGCATAATTGTCTCAATTTATAGCAAAGAAAATGAAAATGTAGAAAAATAAGCTAATATAGTATTTTATCAATTGAATGATAATTGTACACATCATTGATGTGTATATACTTGATATTTATAACAAATCTTTTACTTATTTAATTCAATATAATTGTTCGTATCATACATTTTCTTTATTCATTCCTCTGTATAGCACGATTATTGAATATAAACAGTTATCATTAAAAAGTATACTTTTAGGAAAATCAATCTACAGTCAAAAAATATAATTTAGTTATAATTTAAATTATATTTTTTTTTACAAAATTGTTGAAATTTAATTTACTTACGGATAATTTGTGTATCGATCTATCACTTTAACATTATTCGTAGTAGTAGTACACACACACACACACACATATATATATATTGCTTTAAAAAATGTAGCTATAAAGTATGTTTAGTCTATAGAATGATATCACATTAATAGTATGGCCTCTTCTAGAATATGTATTCAGGATACTTTCAATAAAACATAAATTTTAAAAGATGTTCACATTTACTTTCAATGAAATTTTCTGCATGATATATTATTGAATCATTATTTTCATGTAAACGCAACAGTAATTTTCAATTTACTGTAATGTGTACATTAAATATTAATGTATAAGTAAGATAAGCTAAAAAATATGTAAAAAAAATTATATAGTTTATAAACTATGAACCCAAGGCACACACGATAATTTATATGTAACTTTTTATTAGGTAGACACATATTAAAGACTGTTAAATGAACTGTAAATGAAAATTTTTATGTAAATCAAAGAAATAAAAGGCAATGATTAATTTAATCGAGTAATTCTACATATATTTGTTATTGTATAAAATGTATAACTAAAAACATTTATTACATCTTAAAAATAATTTAAAGTCACAGTCATACTTAAAAGAAAATCTTTCGAAACAATATACATACTTTCTCATACCTAATTTTATCCTTATATTTAATTTCGAAATGTATCGAGAAATTCACTTATGATTGGGTAATAATACAATGCTACACTCGTAGCAGCCTGTAAAAATTTTATTGTCATTAAAACAACTTTTTATTATTTAGAACTTATTATCAAATGTTAAAAAGATAATCTTGCTCTATTGCCTATATTAAAAATAATTACAAATATTAAACGTAACTACGTGTTATTTTTTACCTCTCTCGTGTCGATACTTAGTCCTGCTTTGTTCAATATACATTTATAAGGTAAGATGGCATAATGATTACTGATATTTAAAAGGCAATTTAAATTGCAGTGTTCCAAGTCTTCTATCACTCTTATTGGAATATTTCTTAAAAAGTATGTATTACTGCGTTTTTTAAATAGCTGAAAAATATTTAAAAATTCGAGTTTAATGTTAAAAAAATCAACTGATTTTGTTACATATACATACCTTGTCATACCATAATGCTTCAACGATGTCTTGAACATAAATAGATAGAATGTTAAATTTTTTCTTATATAACTTTTGTATTTTATAATTTTTTAATAACGAACTCCTACTACGATACCTATGAAGAAATATTGAAATCAAAAAAGTAATTTATAAATATAAATAAATTTGTAAGATAAATACCTTAATAATAATTTGCATATTTTTGATAAAATCACACAATGTTTTGTTGCGAAAGCTCCATAAATTACTGCAGGTGGTGCCAATGTGAAAGACATTATACTGCTCTGGTTTTCCAATATACAAATCTAAATATTTTGGATAAAAATACGAGAATAAATTATTAATATTTAATTATTATTTATGTTGATTACGTAACTATTATTTACTTTTATTATTTCTTACCTCTTCATAGAATGATATCGCTTCTGCAAGTAATAAAATATCATAGGAATGTATGTTTAAGCCAGACACAATAAGGTTTTTCGAGATTTCGGTAAGAACGGGAATAGCTTCTTCTAAGCTATCCATTGCACCTTGTCCTAAAAACGGTGCACGTATTTTATGGTTGTATTCTTTACATGCTTGACTAACAAACTGCAAAGGAATGTTATTTTAAAAAACGGTCCTTAACTATTATGCTTTATCAATATCTACATTGCTCTTAACATTTATGTTATTTTTGATATTGATCTACTTGCAATAAAAATAATGCATGCAATAAAAAGAGTAACTATTAACTGAGTTAATATAAAATAATAAAGTAATTGGTTTAACTTACCAAATTTACGATTAACATTTTCAATGTTTTAATGATTTCACACTTTACGCTTAAGGTCGATTCATAAAACATATTTTGTACATGAACTAATATGTTTTCCTGTAAATCTGAATAAATTTTATTTTAATATAAGATTATCAAGAGATTACATATATCTAGAGAAATAGCGGAAAATATATTTCCTTTCTAACTTTTCGTTCTTTTAGATGAAATTAAATTAAATTTAAATTGAACTAAATTTTTATCTATTAGAAGAATGTTTATAGATATAATAGTCTCTTAAATTTTATTTAAAAAAATTTAACAATATTTCAGTAGAATGTATTCTTGTATTTAAAAACATTCATTCATCTACGTAGTTACCAAAAATAAATCATGTATACTAATCTCTGTAAGAATAATACTTATATCAATTTATATATAACTCGTGTACTACGGATAAAATTTGATTCACTTGAATAAAGATATTTATAGAAAATCTCATAATAAATACGTTTAAATATACCAGTAATGGTCATCGAAGTCATCCACTGTAATAAAGCTAATAGCTTCGTTTGATATTCTCCAGTATTAAAATACAGATATTCATCGAGGAAACGATTAACGACAAGTACATCTTGTTGCATGTATCGTGAAAATTCTATAGTTACATCAAGCAACTTATTAATTTCTTCCATTGAAAATTTTTCATTTTCCAACATAAATGCTAAAATCGAAGAAACATTAAACGTTTTTTAATTAAAATGTATTTTTCTAAGAAGTCGTTATACTAATTATATTATGGACATGAAATATACCTCTTACTAACGTATTATAGAGATTATAGGAGAATCTACTCTGATATTGGAAGTCAGCAAATGTAAGAAGATGATATCCAGCGGTGTTAGACAACAGAGATACGGCATTACACGGTAATTCCACATTTAAATTTAATTTTCCTAATTCTTCTACGCTGAAATATATTTTAATATATAAGGAATATCAATAAACGCTATAGAACAATGAAGTTGCTATTTACCTAGAAATGTCGAAAATAGATTTTGTATCTTTCTTTTTAAAGATATTAGAACCAGTTTGAAAATATCCTACAGATGGTAACAAAGGTGCTATAATCTTCTTTGTTTTCATAAACTATCAAAATCAGAAGAGAAATATATAAGTATTTCACGTTTCAATAAATCTTATGATTATCAAATCCTTACTTCAAGTATATTCCAGTTAAAATATTCCGGATGTAAATCCTGTGTTTGCCGAATTTCCGAACGATTTTTCGCGTCTTGAAGCATTAATCGCAAAACTTCAGGTATTGGTTTCCATACACTTTCTGTATTTATAGACTGAATTTTTTCAGGGACTAATTCAGGCTTATATGACTTAAACAATCTAAATTATTATTATTCGAATTAATATTTATTAATATTCGAATTAGTATTAATATTTATATTAATCGAATTAATATTACATTTTTCAAGTAAAGTATTTAAAATCACGATTACTTACGACAATAAAACAATAATATGTTTTCGGGGTTTTGAATATCTCTGATGAAGATTTAATAATCTAGATACATCTCTGCGAGTTACATCTTCTGGTTTTGTTAATACGTAAATAATACGTGCTACATGTCTTTCCTATAATGAAAATAATAAGAAAATATTAGAACGGCGTAGTTACATTGTGCTGATCACCAAAATTTCTGAGTATAATTACAATATTCAACAGAATATTTACCAGTTTTTCTTTCTTCAGCATTATATAAAAAAAGACACTATAATATATATTTATAACTTTTTTGTCTACTAATTGATGATCCAATATGCCTGAAATATGCATATAATGTTAATTTCTATCTTATATATATTTTTATTACATTTTTATGTAATAAAAAAAAGAAGGCAATATTACCAACTGTCCATTGTATGATAATAGTGGATACAGTAATAGGTAATTCATTTATCGATGCCAAGCACCAAGAAATAAGAGACTTTACTGTATGTCCACTTATCTTGTATCTCGGAACTAAACACTTTGCTAAGGATACTAATTTAGTAGCACCTATTAAAATATATTCTTTAATTCAAGATTTTAATAAGATGTAATCATTTGTTTCTTATAATGTTTGTACACTCACCTAATTCTGTATTTATAATAGTATCTGCCAATAGATCAATATCTTCATCTATCAATCCTTTGGTTGCAGCATAATTTTGTAATATACCAATTGATTCTTCAAATGTAGAATAATCTTTCTTCTTTGCTACAAGAGAAAGAACAAATAAACTGTAGTTGTCAAAAGAATTGAAATTCGAAGAACATCTTTCTCTTTTTCTGAGGAAAATAAATACAATACATATATGTATATGTATGTAGTGTATTTAGTGAATAATGAAAATATTTACATACCTCTTAAATCATGTAAAAACTTTAAAAAAGTATCTTTTTCTTCATCTACCATTTTACAACTGAATTAATATTTGGAATAAAAGGAGCGTAATTCTTTCTTTTGAATTATATTTAAAAATTTAGTTTTTAATTATACAAATCATTATCATTATTTTTTTCGACGGCATTTTCTTTTTCAAAAGTGAGACGTTTAAACCAGGTAGTTTTTTTTATATATAATAACCTAAATATCATAACAATCTAAAGTATCCACTTTTTACACGTTTTTAACAAATTTTCATGTTAAATTATTTAAATAGTTAACAAAAAAACCTAACGTTAATAAAAAAATTTTAAAATAAATTGTTGTACACAATATATAGATGAAATAAAGACACCCGGGACAGCCCGGAAATAGTCTCCAGCATTCTTATGTACATATATTGAATATTATACTGAATCTATTCAAAACAACCAATCAAAACCAGCATTTACATATTTTGTTAACCGATGTCATGGCAACGCGTCAAAATGGCTGCCATCGAGATATTTTCAAGTCCTATCAATTATAAATACAAAAGTAAAATATGTTCCTTAAACTTTCTCGCAGTATTATTTTTCATCCTTTTATCATTGATTTCACCGCTTTTCATTATTTCTAATACAGGAGGTATATATCTTTTAACTTTCTATTTCTCGCAAATGTCATATCAGTATACTGTGCCACAACTATAAATATATACTATATTACTATAAGTATTGTAATTGTCAATTTTTTACCATTTTATATTGTTATTACGATTAATGTGATTTTCAGGTTATTCGTTGAAAAATCACGTACTCATGGAAAAGCCTGGTGTATCGTTTAATTACAAATATTTATTGTTAGCAAATAAAGATTACAATATTGATCCTGTTGTATGTTCAACTTTTAAAACGTACAAGGATAATGAAATTAAAGATGACTGTATATTGATAAAGGTTCTATCATTACGATGCCAAAAAATAATACTTAGTATATTAACATTTGTAAATTGTTATCATCATGTTACATATACATATCTCGTGTAAGAGTTAATGTTGTAAGATTTTAGGTTCGTGAAATAGATACAAATATTGATGGTAAAAAGGATATTTTAAAATTTGAAGCGCATTTTTATAGCGATCAAGCTATAAAGTCTTTTAAACTTTTACTTTTTTTCAATTTTCAACTAAAGGTAACATTCTATCGTTACTATACCTTTTTTATTTTATTTTATTATTGAATCTAATTTCATTATTAATTTATTGCAGCAATTATTTAAAACAACAGTAGAATCTATTGCCTATCTCACTCATACATTAAACGAAGAGGTCCAGAAGGTGCACTTCTATGGAGATTTGATATTGCAACAAAAAAGTCTTCTCACTAGTGAAGGTTTATACGAGTCATACAATCGTAGTATAGAAGTTGCTGATTATTCAATAGATGAACTGCTTATGCAAAATTTTAACAGAAAATGTTGGTACTAATTTTCAATATCTTATATTATGTATCTCCTGTGTTATTTTGTATTAAGAACATGATAAAATTGTAAAATTTTATTTCAGTCGTAGCTAAAATAACTAACAAATATGTAATGGAAGAGGCTGGTTATACAAATGACAATGTAATAATCATTCAAGCAGAACTAGTTTATAGGGATCATTTAATTTATTATCAACCGAGTGTTTGGGAAGAATTGAAATGGATATGGATTCAATATTTATCTTGTTTTCTTGTACTTGCCTATATAGCTAAGCATGTTTTAATTTTCTTGTTTTCAAATCGATATTTGAATTGTTACATTGTAACACCATGGAAGAATAAATAGTATTTTTATTAAATTCATTCTGAATTATGCTCTCCTATCATCTGTTAGATTTTCCCATTTATGTTCTTACTGTATGTCTGATAACTTAAAAAGTAAATTATAACAAGTTATTATATATTTTCTTGTGCTAGTATTAATATTTAAAATTCTTTGAAATATTAGATGATGATTATTATTATCGGTACATGCTAAATTATATTGTAGACCTTAGACAAGTTTTTTAATTTGTATACCGTTGTTATGATATGCTAAAAGGTTGCCCAGTCAATCTATCTATCTCTACGCAATTTATAACATCTGGCAATATCATATTATATTCATTCATTTTTAACAGGGATTCTTGAAAAAGAAAATATTAATTTTATCTTAATTTTAATTCCTTATTTTTTGAAACTAATCTAATCTAAAGCTAACCTATAAAGTACACTTATTGCAAACAATAACGCCAATGCAAGTGAAAAAAATACACACATCTTTTGTGATTAAAATTAATCATCGACGTTTTTTCTGATAGTTTATTTGGGATATCTGCAGCAATGCAAACTTGATTTCGAACATATATATAAATTGTTATTATACTAAATAATAATTGCTATTAATAATTGATAGTAATGATTTTTTAAATCATACAAGATACTAGTATATAATAATATATAATGGAAAGATACCAATATTAATGAATAAATGAATAATAATAATGAAAACATAATAATAAAATAAAATTTCCTTCAATGCGACAACGTAATCAAATTTACCAACATAACTTCGAATAGCAATTAAAACAATCGGAAACATATACACATACAAGGTAATTTAATTGCTTTTCCATATTTTTTTCGCTAACGTTATTTCTGACGTACAAATGAAATTGTATAATTATGATTCACAGGTTATTAATTAAACTTTTGCCAATTTCTAACAAAGTACTAAAATATATGTATATACATATGTATTTAATCTGCATGTATCGATGTATTATATGTAATGCCGATGGTGACGTACCATTAATACTAAGTTTCTCATAAAATTTCGAAAAAAGAAAAAAAAAAAAAAAGAGAGGAAAATACGAATGTTCGCATCGTAATGAAACGTTGACGTTGAACAGGTTAAGACGGCCCTGGCCAATACAGCTAGCGATTAGCAACCCTTCCGAACTACGCGCCCGGCCAGTTCAACCAAGGGTGGAGACTGCGCCGTGTTCTGTCGCGATCGTAGTGTCCTTTGTGCATCGTGCTCTTGAGCAAGAGCAAACATTCTTCTCCGAATTATTCGCGTATTGCGGGCGTGTTGGTGGCCGACTTAACATGATTCGCAAACGATCGACTGCAACCACACGGAATTGTCTCTGATCGCAAAGGGAGGAAAGGGTGAGTGGTGCAATTGAGCGAATACAGTTCACGTTGACGCAAACTGCTGCGGATGCTGAACCTCGCACCAGAACCTTTTTTCCGCACTTTTCACTCTCACAGATGAACCTCTTGCGTTCCCTCTGTTCTATTTCTTTTTCACTGTGTGTCACAAATTTCGATTGAAGGAGACGCATTTTAATTGAAATTTAGGAAAGCTTGTTTGCATTTTTTTTAAAGGAGAATGGGGCGTGACGTTACGAAATGAATTGTATACAGTATATCTCGTTTACAAGTTATTGGATAGTTGGTGGTTGACCGAGGACGGGCTTGTGTATTGTAAAATCAGACGAAGATTTGCTAGTTGATGTTTTAAAAAAATGGTATTGTATCATTATAATAATTCGTTTATTTATGTAACATAATAATTATTTATATATAAACGGATATGAAATATCCATTCGTTTATTCGTTCGTATCGCAAAGATGTGATTTTCTCTTTTCTTTAAGATGTTGCCAAAAGCTTAGCTTAATTGTATTTCACTAAAAATTGGTAGACTTGTGTATATGTACATAATTTTAGTTAATTTGATAGCTTGTACGTATGTAATTAAAAAAAAGAAAGAGCGTATCTTTTATGTACATCATTTATGTACACAGTATGTATTTTGTTGAAAAGTTCAATGACTTATCGATCAAAATATGTATATATGTAGTTAACGAAGATCATGTATTTTAGCAGTTTCAAACATAACGAACAATTTCATTTGAAAATATTCATACAATTACAATAAACTTTATAACAAAATATTAATCGCTT
This sequence comes from Frieseomelitta varia, assembly GCF_011392965.1. NCBI lineage: Eukaryota > Metazoa > Arthropoda > Insecta > Hymenoptera > Apidae > Frieseomelitta > Frieseomelitta varia. The sequence goes on along the minus strand of NW_025109985.1, from coordinate 432,334 downwards.
AGTGTACTATACTTGATATACTATGCTATAATTATAATATTCGATGAAAGAAAACATTAATATTAATATTGTTAAAAACTCGTTCGAAATTTTAATTCTTGCTGAAATGTTTAGTAAATTATGAAACTTAATTTGAAATTAATTTGAAAATTTTTAATGAACAGCGTATTGAGAAGATTGGAAGAACCATGTCTACGAGATCGAAGGAGAAGGTGGTAGCTGCCTTTCGGAAATTCTTTCGATCCTCGGAGAAGATATCGGAACAAGATGGAGCTGGCAGTTCGACCAGTTCTCCCTCGAGAAGGCTTCTAAGTAGACATCATCGTCCGGATGCGGTTACTCCAACTGATGCCTCCTCGTTGTCTGATAACCCCAGTGCTAGCAACTCTAATCATGGAAATTGTTTTTTTAAGTCAAAAAAGTCTGCTGGTAATCCAACGCAGGTGCATATCTTGTTTACTACTGTATCCATCTATCATATCTTGTTTAAGTACCTAATATTAGATATCTAATTCATTATAACGATCGTTGCTGATGGAATTGCAGAAGCTTCGTGTTACACGAAGCCTCTGGCAATTCCATTATGTTTTATATACGTCATGTACAAAGTTCATGAATTAAAAATAAATCACATAACATCCTTGTTACTTGTGCCTTAGAAACGACAGTGAATTCTTTATGTACCGTGAAATTAATTTGTCTCGTTACTTTTTATAATTCCTTGTCTTTACTGGAATCGAAAAACGATAAATGATAAGGAAATAGCAGATGCTCGATATTTATATTGCAAGTTTGATAAATATTATTTTAGGGAACAGTTGCGATGCCAGATAAAAGAGTCCGTCTGCGTCGTTTAATGAAGGAATTGAGCGAAATTCAAAGGACGCAACATCGGCTCGAATCAACCTTCACCGCGGAGCTGGTGAACGACAATTTATTCGAGTGGCACGTGAGACTACACAAAATCGATCCAGAGAGTGAACTAGCTGCCGACATGAGAGAGCTTAACATACCTTACATACTTCTGCACGTGGTGTTTCCGGAGAATTTCCCGTTCGCGCCACCTTTCATGCGCGTTATTTCGCCAAGAATCGAAAAAGGTTTTGTTATGGAAGGCGGCGCAATCTGTATGGAGCTTCTCACGCCTAGAGGATGGGCCAGTGCATACACGATCGAGGCTGTCATCACGCAGTTTGCAGCCAGTATTGTCAAAGGCCAGGTGAAATATTTCCTTACGTTTTTCTTTTTTTCACGATTCTTCAATCGTTTGGAAACCTGAAAGAATTTTAACGGTTCATAAAAAATATGCTTAATTAGGTATTAATATTATACTTATAACAAATATTTCTAAAATTATTTTTCAGGGCCGTGTAGCAAGAAAACCAAAAACCAACAAAGAATTCAATAGACGTTCTGCCGAAGAATCCTTCAGAAGTTTAGTAAAAACGCATGAGAAGTATGGTTGGGTCACACCCCCGCTCGCAGAGGGATAACTCTCCAAGCTGGTTGAAAAACAAAGGACTTTATTGTTATTTGAGATGTTGCGCTCTGCAGACTTCAAATGTGATTTTGGTCGGTATAATTTCTTCTCCAGGCAACACTGTAACTGCATTACAATTGCATTAAACGATGCTTTTGTAAATAATAAATAATACTTGGGAAAGGAAGAAAGAAATCAAGGATCAGTTGGAATAATAATAATAATAATAATAATAATAATAATAATAATAATAATAATAAGAAGAAGAAGAAGAAGAAGAAAAAGAAGAAAACTCGAGATATAATTATAATAACATTAATAGTATATTTTGCAATTCCATAATGAATGGATTCTCATAAAATTGATATGATACGAACATAATGACAAATATTTTATAACTCTTACGTAGTTTAAACATATCTGTAAATTCCTTTCTCAATTTGTTATCAAAAAATGTCTTTCATCCAACGAGTTCGTTCTATTAATACTATAGCGACCGATTATTTTTAAGAGCAACGTTCAGCACGAACGTTGCCGCTCATTTAGTATTAAAATATAAGGATAAGAATTAGTAGTGTAAAAAAAAGAGCTTTTATTACAACAAATAATCGAGTAATTTATGTTATTACATAAAGCCAACGTTAAATAAGATTGATAAATGTGAAAGATTTAAAAATTAATACATTAATATAATATTTGTAATAATAACAACATTTTTAAGCACAGAAATTAAAATGTAGTCTGTTGATTTGTTATTTCGATTTTTATTTTATTTGATGTATAATGCTACAAACATATGCATCTTACAATACAATTTCCAACATTTTGAAGTCGAGATTATTCTATGTACGTATATAGATACATTCTGTAATAATTGTAAATCAATGGAAATATATATACATGTATATTGTTGTATTTACTTAACGTTGTCTCTATTATCAACTATGAAAAAACGAAAAGTTATCCAGCCAAAATGTTGTATACAGTTTGCTATTTAATTAATTATTACTTACTAGCATTATTTACTTAGCATTACAAATAGAAAATAATTAAATTTAATAAAAAAATTTGTTATATTAATATATTGTTTATTATATTACATTATCGTAATATTTATCACTTACACATTTGTTATTCTTCTCATTCAGCACGTTTTATTTTCTATTTCTTCATACGTGCAATAAATGCAAAATATTAAGTTTTCATTGTACAGAAGCAAATTCATTAATTCATCCATAATACAACATTATGATTTACTAAAATCCATTTACTTATTGATGATTTATATTAAATCTGACCAGTTTAAATCATTTAATGAATTATCTGCAAGAATTTTCAATTTATACATTAGCATTGAACAGAGTATGTAATACTATTTGAAGAATCTTATACAGCAGAATTCTTAAATCTACATAAACGAGGTATTTTTTCTTATCATCATTAAATTCTTATTTATTTTAGCATTGTGTTACAAGTTAGCCAGATTTAAATTAGTTTAAAATACATGTGACAGTCATCTCTTTTACATACTATAAATATGTTATCTTAAAGTCATAGTTGAGTTTACTTAAGTTAGAAAAATTATATCAATTCAATTGCTGATTATTTTAAAATATAACGAAAACAAAAGAACATTACAAAGATGTAGAACCATTTGATATACGTAGAATAATACTACTATTAACAAATACATTTTTATGTTTAATAAAATGTTTTGGATACAAATTTAGATATATCAGAAACCTTAACGAAATTCCTTTTTACATGTGTTATACATAAGGCACGTGATCAGTCGTTATCTTTTTCAATACAATTACTATAATATTGTACAATAATTAGTTTCGCATGTTTCAAAATGACTATTGCTTTACAAATTATTTTTGTGCTTCTTAAAACCTACTTATTGTCTAAATTAAATTTATTATGCATTAGTGTTGAAATCGAGACGAGATCTAAAAAAAAGCTACAAATATCTGATAAAATAGTAAGCAGTATAAAATATTATCTCGTTGTGTAAAATATCTTATTACATATCATATAAAATATATTATTTAATACCGGTATATTTCTAATATAATGCAAGATATCGTTCAACTTTTCTACTTTTTAAATGCATAACTTGACCAGACATGTTATACAGTAACAGAAATACAATCGTAAATTATCAAATATAATTTTCATCACGATTAGTTATAGCATAATTATTATATTCTCTTTCTCGATATTCTATAAATAATTCATTAATAAATAAAATCATAATATGATAGGTAAAAGGGATATATAAAAATTACTGTCACTGGTTTATGAACCAACGTTGGGCGTTTACCTATTCAACAACTGATCGAGTGATAATAAATAATTTATAATGCTTCGTTTGGTATGTACAATTAAATAATTTAAATATATACGGTTGTATTACTTATATTACAATTATTATGCGTGTATATTACTTTTTAATTATTGTAATTAGATGCAATATTTTGAAGACGGAAGATCTTTAAAAGAATTCTAAAATAAGCACGATTTAGATAGTTCTTTGTGCGTTGATGAATGTTTCATGCATTGTCAATTAATCGTAGCCAATGCATAAAACGAATCGCGTATTTTCGCGAGGCAAATACCTTGCAGTCTTACAATTTTATAAAAGCGCCTTATTTATAAGACGTAATGAATAACTGCGTAATTCGGTATACAAAGTGGTTAAAAGTTGGATTCATTTAAAAGCAAAGATTTTAAGAGACAATCAAAAATGAAGTCTTTCAATTTTTTAAATGAGTGAAGTTGAGTGAACGATTATATTGTAGTCTTTATGATTTTGTTATTTACTCTTGTATAGAGACTGTTAATTCATTTAAATTTACAATTTAGTTACGTTTAGAAAGTACAGTACCTGTATACCTAAATTAAAGAGAGTAAAAGTAATATAACTCGAGACATTATGTAAACAATATTACATACATTTAAATAATGTAAATGGAATTACTTTTCTTTATATCCCTTTGCTATTTTGTTTTCCCTCATATTTAAGATTTATATTTCAGATTCGCTCTGAATAATGTGTACTTACAAATCCTATAATAAATGAGCAATTGATTTTCTAACATAGTCTCTTCTTCTGTATACTTACTTTGTTATACTTACAACTTTGAAACAATTTGTATAAATGAGTAATTTAATATAAAATTAAAAGTGAAAGGAGAAGCAATTCTCTTATAATTGAATGTGAATAATATCTTGCAATTATGTTATGCGATTGTTATAAATATAGATTATTAGAAACTATTATTGCATAATCGATGATTGTTTCAATTGACATAGGCAATGAAGGTATATTATCTATATATATATAAAATTTATATATAAAAATGTAAAGCAAGTATGACTGATTCGTTCATTTACAAATTCTATAAGAAACAATATAAATTTTATTGGAATGTTGCGTCTACTTTCATTTAGAGTTAAATAACTATGTATCTTCTTTTGCATTGTCATTGCAAGTTGTCATTAGTAAACTTTATAAATGAACGGATAGATCAATGGAGCACATTCATACTATACAAATTTCTATACGAAACTATACACTGTATTAGAACGGCATTTGCGGATCAATCACTTCTCTCTTCTTGCACGCACATAAATAATTTAGCGCAAATCATATTGAAGTTATCTGTAAAAAATAAAGAATTCTTAACTACAATAAATAATTTACACTTTATATATTAATAAATTATAGTGTGACTTAAAGATAAAAAGACAAAAGTACATATATAATTTAAAATGATTTAAATATTTACAATCATTTACATCGAATAATATGAAAAAATGTGAGATTATTTTAGTAATATATGTATAACTGTAATTAAAATAACGTAAAAATTAGGAAATGTAGTAGGCAGTTAATAGTAGGTACTTACGAGATGATCTTATAAGCCATTTAGGCTTCTTCTTCCAATAAATGAAGACGCAATACATAGGAATTCCAGATAAAATGATTATTACTCCTACTCCTACCTCCCATGGAGAGACGTAGCATGGAAATATCACGAGGAAAGCACAAATTATGAAAAAAATAATTGGTAGTACGATGGATACCTAACGAACAAACAAAAAATTTAATATTAAATAAAAGTATATTGTATTCTAATTTTATTACATATACATAAATATACACAAATATATATTTCGTTCTCTAAATGAGAATCATAGCTTCTACTTTTTATCAAACATTATAATTCTTTCTTAATTTGCATCGATTAGTTGGAATTAGTATTTTTTTGATAAATTTCGTTACATGTTACAGCTTATATAAAAGTGGCTACAATTTTGTGTGTGTACTTAATTATATAATTAATACCGTCTTAATTCCAATCGAAAAAAAGGTAGACTTTTAAGTTCTATGTTATTATAGACGGATAGGAATGTTAATATGAAATGTTGAGAAGGAGAAAATTGCAATTTTTTTACATACCTTTATCGGTCGTTCGCGATCGGGACTTTTGTAACGAAGCCAGAGGAGGCCAGACACCGAGAGCGTGGTGAATAGTGCTTCAACGAAGCTAACATAATAGATTAGCACATAGACATCCTCTATGATCAAAAGTGCCAGGGTGATAATGCACTAGAAACGGAAATTATAGTTTAACGCTCGAGCCAATTCAAGCGCAACGGCGAGAAAAAATTGATCTTTTACATATTTTATTATTTTCTAATAGTAATAATAATTCGCCACTTGATGTTCTTGAAAACTTTCATCTCGTGTTTTTCGTTTTTTAACACTAGAATTACCTTTATCAAAATGATCTGTCTATCAGACTTTGTTTGTTTAAACCATGGTAAAACACTAATTTCTTTGGTGGTATTAATGCTACTTTCATCGAGATAGAAACATAATTATACGTACATATATACATATTTGTAACATCATTAACAGATCAAAATTAGATAGACAGATCATATTTCACATATATACATATATAAAATTTCAAGAATATTAAATAAAAAAATTCCTCTAAATTATTCGGACGATGATTGCTCTTTAAAAGCAATCATCCCGTGATTTCTTGAGATTATTATTTATCCAAATTCTGCGTGTGGAAAATCTTCCCTTCTTATTTTTCACTTCAAAATATATTCAAATGTCACATTTTTCAAATTATTTAATTTTTTCTTTTATCGTTTAATTAGAATAGGATTTTTGCAAATGTTTTGAATAATTGAATTACTCGTGAGTCAAAAAGACTGCCGTTATCAACGATCAAAGGGACCATTAACGGGATGAAAGACCTAATTTATTGCTCTCAATTAGCAGCCGTGAATCAAGATGATGGTTCTACGATTGTCATATACGGACTAGTTAATTATAACGGTTTTTCATATGCAATTTCTAACATCCTTTTTTCATCTGTTATACACAAATGTTTCCACCATTTATTTCTTGATTTCACATAAAATTATTATTACGTTACTTTAAATAATGTAACTAAACTTGTATTTCAAGCGATTATGACGCAGATAGACACGCGTTTTTCTATGATTCATAGATATTTGTGTCAAGGAAAATGTAACAAAAAAAAAAAAAAAAAAAAAAAAAAAAAAAACCAACCAAGCAATAAGAGTATAAGAACGATCTACGTTGATTAGATAATTACAATAAAATGAACTTTATTTATTTAAATATAGAAATTATAATTGCTACATGTGCAAGCTGCAAATATATAATATAATGTAATGTACTGCAATGTAACATGATAATAAGTAATGTAATATAATATAATGTAACACAACACAACATATATATATATATATATATATATATATATATAGTATTACATTACATATTGACTTGTTCATGAATTTACAACTTTTTAATTCTTTGTTCACTTTCGACCCAATTATATCTCAAAATAGCTCTTTATAGAGCTCTTTTAATAGCTTAAAATAGACTTCGCATAAGGCGTCTAAAAGATGAATAAATTTCTTACCAGGAAGATGAGTGAAGGCATAGGTGTTAAATTTCGTACATTGATGAGGGCAATGGCAGCTGGCAAATGTCCATTTCGAGCTCCTACGAAAAATAATCGCGACGATGCGAAAATTGCTCCGTTTAACGCCCCAAAGGTTGAACAAGCCACGAATAATGGCATTATCCAAGACATTACACCCAGAAGCTTGTCGCTGAAAGTCTGTGAAAAATTACAAGATTACTGTAATATAACATAAATTATTTAAAAATGAACTGTTAAATTTTAGTATGATGATTCTTATGGTTTAAACTGCTAGTTCAATTACAAATTTTCTAGTCATTTTCAGTGTCAGATATAGAAAACACATTCATTCTACTCTTTATGTAAAAATATTAATAAATATACGGTGCGTCATTTAAGAAGTAAAATTTACATGTACCATTATGTTTAACAGCTTATCTGAGCCTCTTTTAAATTACATCGTTAAAAGTATAAATATGTAAAAGGATTTACTAAGTCTTAAAAAAATTTTTTCTTGAGGAACTAAATTTATTATTTAACAATAGTTGCTTTTTTCTTTTTATAAAAATAATATCGTATCGTATCGCTAATGTCTTTCTTTTTATCTTCTTATCTTCCTTTCTAAAATTTGACGAGAAGCAAAATAGAAAAAAAATGGGAACACGACGAAAGGCTTTGTCTGACAGTATCGTTATGGATAAGAGACAAATTTTCTGTTGGCCTCACAGCAACATTAGCCAAGGAATAACACGTTTTTCCCATCAAAGGGAACCTTTTCTCAATCATTTCTATGCTTCGTTGCTTCTTTTCGGGTTTTTTGCGCTCTTTTCTTCTCTTTTTGTACAAGTAGGTATATAACAATTACATCGATTACAGCGCAGCGACTTTTGTGATTGGATGATAAGAGCGAACACAAGGATTTGTGACTCGTTCAATTGCAAGTGAGTATCTGTATATCGCGTCACGTCGATGTGTCGATGCCATTTGCCTAATTATTCTATTCTAAGTAGGTATTTACAAGATACAATTTTATACAAATTTAAATAAGAAAAAAACTTACAACAGCGACAGCATTCGATGCGAGAATCTCGTCCTGCGTTAACACCACGAAATAAGCAATATTTGCCAAGACATAAATCACAGTCACTAACGGCAATGATATACAAATCGCTCTTGGAAGATTTCTGCAAAAATGATAATTAAGCATTGTATATACATTTTTCACATCGCGTTATCGATTCTATTATCGTTATTCATTGCACTTTTGTTACGTACTTTGTCGAAACCAGCAAAGTTTCAGTTCCGCGAAAATAATATTCACATATAATTGTTGTTCTAGAATCAAACTTTTATGAGAGTTAAAATGACTTTTGTTACTAAAACGATAAACGTCCGTCCAATCGTTACAATGGACTAGACACAAGAGAAAAGAATTGTTTGAAGTACTGGCAAACAAAGAGCGCAAAACAGAAATAAGGGAACCGAATTCAAAATGTTTCATTGATGTTTTAAATATAAACTGCATAAATACTATTCACATATGGATGCGTCACTTTCACTCCGTTTTAAATATAACTTTCTGAATTCTTCAAAGAACTTTGTTTGGGACGTTATTGAAAAGTTCGTTCCACCTTTTTGTTTCATTTAATATTTGTTTCTGACATCAAAGAAAAGCGTCCCATGAAAAACTGAATCATTTCGATCCTGCACGAATACACACGTACGTACTATCTTTCACAAGATTAAAATTTGACATGCTTTACTAATAACTTGTTTATATTAATAATTTGTAAAATTTCATTAATGCCTGATATCTAATAGTTACGTTGTGGCCACGTAATTAGCGTTCAATTTCTAAACAAAAACACATAACATAACAACACACACACAAATTCATTGATCCGAAACAAATCATACAAGTAAGGTAAATATTATAAAATATTTTTACTCACAATTTTTTTTTACTTTTCGATTTATGAAATTATTAATCAGTACGATTTCCGAGCGATCCGCTAAACACATATATGTTTATGTATATGTATATACATGTAGCAGATGAGAGTAAATGAAAGATTCAATAGAAATAATGACAAATTACTTGTAAGGATCCTTTAACTCTTCGGTCACGTAATTCAGATAATTCCATCCGGAATAAGAGAAGAGGCCTGAATAAATGGCTAAAGCAACGTAGCCGGGTTGAGTATTGGTTCCATCCATGGGATGGCGAAAGTTTTCCGTATGACCCAAGCAGAGCCACCAAAATCCAGCGACCATGATGATCACCAGCGCGAAAATCTTCGTTCCGGTGAAGATGTCCTGCACCCTGGTCGCCCATTTCACATTATAGCAATTAATCGCCGTCAGTAAACCTGCAAACAGGTTTTAATTTTATAATTTTTCAATTGCATGTTGGACAATTTTATGTGATTATATTTATTGGATATTTTCACATATTGAAAAGGAAGAAGTAAACTATAAGTAGATAGTACACTTGTATGTACGTTGCAGTTGCAGAGTGTGGTAAATTGAGAGAGAAATTCAAATCTAGTTTCCCAGAGAAACTAAAAGTCACTGTTTTTGTTTGTAGATTGTTCATTGAAACAGTGAATTTTTAATCTTGGTTGAATTTCCGTCACTTATCTCGCAGAGTTGTAGCTAAGCACACAATCAATTTTGATGCCTATATTTTATTATCTTGTTACTTATTACCTCATTATTCATACATAGTTTGTTGTAGCAGAACTGTGCCAGTACGAATCGGTCATAGTGACATAGCACGTCATTGACACGTAGTAAACCTTTTACTGATATATCTCTGACGTATTTAATGAATACAGATCATTGATAAAGTATACAAACTAACATAACATAAGTATCACATATTTACATATAAAGAAACTGATGTCGGAGCATTTTGTGGAACTGGAATCACATATAAGTCATGGATTTGTACAAAGAAGAAACGTATTAGATGTTTAAGTCGAAAGTGTGAAAATACCTACGTATATACATACATATGTATACGTATCTAGTTGCACGCGTCAGCTTGAAAGAGATAAGTTTTTATCGACACTACCGCGGCTTGTAGACAATGCAAATGTCACATAACGAAGAAAAGTAAGAAGAATAAAAACATAAAATTGAAGTTGAAATAGCAACTTATTTATATTATTTATGTGTATGTAGTACTGTCTGTGTAGTAGCATTGTATTTTTATAATATAACAGAGATACATAAAGTAACGAAGATATCAGATTCAACATTGCCTCATTATTGATAAAATAAAATAAGATACTGTTATCGATGAAATATTATTCTTTGTCAACAGCAAGCTAAGAATCATGTAAGTACCTATGCTTAAACACGCACGCAAGCACGCATGCAACGAATCTTCAAATCAACTATTGTATTATAGTGACTTAAGTTTAAAATTAGGACATCAATTTTAAAATGCGATTGATACCTAAGTTAAAAATGATGTGGCAAGTTCTAACCGAATGCAAATAACAAACACACCTGTTGTAGATATCGTGTTATTATCTACTATTACTAGTGATGGGTTTAAGTGGCACGAGCAACTAGGTAGATTTGAACATTAACTGATCAGATTCGAATCCTCTGTGAAGTCTATTTTGAGATTAAATACGATGGAATTGAATCCTCTGCGAGTAGTTTGACAAATGAGAAAAGTAAATTTAATCGATAACCTGCAAAAATAAAATTTTAATAGTATTCTTACATGTAATAACAGCGGCAAGCAGTCTCACCGCTGCGTACGGAGGAACACAACCATGCCAAACTGGTTGCAAGATGTATTGTGCGAACGTTAGGGCTGTGATCGCGTTTCCAGTTGGCACCAGGATGAACAATGCCACATAGAGGTATAGAAATGCCGGTAGCGGTCCAAAAGCATCGTTAATGTAAGCATAGTCGCCTCCAGACTTTGGGATCATGGTACCTAAAAATTCACGTATTCTTTCTTTAAACGAATGACTTGACTGACGAGAAAGTACGTGGCAGTAGAAAGTAAAAAATTATTCGCTCGAATTTAATATTTTGCATTGTACTTTATATGTATGTAATAACACATATAACGTGTCCTTGTAAAAAAAAAGAATGAATCTTCAGAGAATGAAGAATCAAAATTGGTTTATTTGAAAAAGAAGCAAACAAAGAGCAAGGAACAAAACTGATTGATTCATTGGAAATGAATCTATGGACATTTTACAACGAAGAATAGCTCAAATAAGATATAACAATCTATGTAACATAGATATCATAATCAAGCATATTCTTCCCTATTGTCCGGCGGTAAAACGAAAAGCAAATAAGATAAGCAATTAATCTTAAAAGGAGCACTCAGGCGATAAAAGGCATTCAATCGCAGTAATCTCGTACATCAGTTTTAATGATATAAATATGGTATGATATATGGTATAAATAAATGATATAAATAAATCTAAATATTGATCTCGTGAAGGTTTTCGCATTCGGAATTGTAGTAAAATAGAATTGAATAAAATTGTAAAATTACAGAACTATTGCAATTACATACGGAGGTTCCATTAGTCACCGCAGTAATTGCAGTTAAGTCAAATTGCATCAGATTAGAAATAACAATACGTAAAATACTTATTTAAATGATCGCAGAGAGTCGAGCAGTTAGTGAAATTGTAAGCATTCAATTGTATTTAACATAATGCATTCTATGTAACTCTCGTCGGTGATTGAATGAATTCCAAGTATTATGCTATTCACCAAGATGTGTACATACACACTTGTACAGGGAAATTCGCTACAGATGAAATTATCGTGACTCCTGGATTGGCCAAACATTCTAACATTTACGAATAAATCTCTGTAAAGTAATGGTAAAACGTTTAAAAGCAAAACTTGGAAATTGTAATCTATTAACACGTTTAACTGAGATCGAAAATTAGATTCGGTGAAATTAGATAAATTATTCGTAGCAGTTCTGTAATTCAATAAATACGTACATATGTATTTATCTATCACTGATCTTTTTCTCGGAGTTGATGGATCGGGGCACACTGGTCGCGTTCTATGATACATTTTAATTACGCATGTCACTTCAGCTCTCAAGAACTGCTTGTGAGTCAATTGAACTTATCAAGAGAACAATAAGAACATTTATATAATTATTTAATTATATTATTTTTAATGGCAGACGATAACTGAATCACTTGTCTTTTCTTTTTCTCTGCCTCTTTCGTTTCACACGCAGATATAAATAATTAGCAACAACAAGAGTATTCGTTGTGATGATTAATTTGATCCGTTTGCTTTTCGTTTCGACGCTCTGGAATCAATTATCATCTTCCAGTAAAAAATTAATCCAGTTGTTTATTGTGTGAAAATCAATTATTGTCAATCAATTAATCTGCAGGAGAAAAATACGATTAAAAATAAAATTATGTCACTTCTGATGGCAAATGATAGCTGAATCTCTCCTTTGTTCTCTTTCTCTTTCTCCCCCTCTTCGTTGCATACACAGATATAAATAATCAGTAACAACGAGAGCACTTATTGTGATGATTAATTTCCTTGACTTTTTATTTCGACACTCATCGAATGAATTATAATTATTATCTCTGTGAAAAATTAATCGAGTTGTTCGTTGTCTGAACATTAATTATTGAAAACCGCGGGAGAAAAATACAATAAATGAAATTTCCAATTTTTTGCAGAGAAGCAATTTAAAAATCGAATACCCTACGTGTCGATCAATTCAATGCCTTTTTGTCCCATCCGCGAGTTAAACACGTGTTTTGTTTTGTTTTTTTTTTTCCACAAAATCGTAGCTTTTACGAAAGTCGAGCGAGTGTTACGAAAGTTAAACGAACATGACGAGGCTTGAACAAACACTACTAACTAAGGCATTTCTCTCCGATAAGGGACAATCCTATAACGAAATATACGAAAATTCTATATCGAATTTCTAACAGCTAGTTGATCAACGAAGCAGTATCTACGTAGTTGATTTTTAAAACATTGGTAACGAAAAATACTGCATTGATATTGGAGAGCGACAGACATGTGGTCAAAGTTAGGGAAGACTCAAGGCAACGATACTCTAACTCTAATTGAGTTAGTTGCTAGCACAGGGCACGAAATTTTGCAAGTTTGTGATGCGTCAATTAAAATTTCTATTAAAATGCAGGAAACGTTACACTCTTGGTAGAAGATAAGAAAAGAAGTTAAAAAGAGGTATGTTAAAAATGGTTACAAAAATAGTAAGAAAGTCACGTCCGCAGCATGGTAAAATCCGGTATAAAAACCAACTATAGAAATAAAATAGGTTCAGTGTTTGTTTGATCGCATTATGAATGCATTATCACAATGTACTTTATTCGTTGCCAAGAAAACCTGGTATATTTTGGCGGATCGTGAGTGTACTTAAATATTTTCCAAATGACCAAAGTTGTGATAGAGGATATGTAAGCTTTTATTTCTGCAAGCAACGAATCATTTTCACTCGCGATTAATTTAAAACTAATGTATCATTTTTGTTCAAATTACATAATTTACGAATCTATTACATTATTATTCGATTGATTAATCGTTTAGTAGTCAAAATTAGAAAGAGAAAAATGGTATTCAAAATTGTAGATAAATTGATATTCAAATTGATAGTATGTCCAACCAACAATGACGATAATTCGATTATTTTGTGTTTGAATTTTTGAATAGATCGCAAGTGTCTTAGAACAGTCGACTTTCTAAGTCAATTGACACAGGCAGAAGGTGATGCAAGAGTCGAAAGGTCTGTCCGTAGACGCGTACGCTTGCCAACACGTGAATAATAAAATCAAAACGAGTAACTGATGTATCAGTGAAAGCGATACATTATTGTAACAGAGAGAAAATATATGAGAAAATACACGTGCGTACTATTTCCACCATCAGAAATACAATCGTAATTATGCATAATTTACGCGGCAGATTATTGATGTATTATTATGTGTTGAAATTATATTTATACTCAAGGCAAGAAACATTGACTTTACAATTTAAATTTAAATTTCAATTTAACTTTAAATCGTAGATGATGCACCATTTACAAATATTCTTCTTTTCCCAACAATCTGCTAGTAGATTTTTTTTTTTTTTTTTCGAAACACGCATGTTCCTCCGTGAAAGAGGTAATCGGCGCTGCTAGTAATCGTTACGTTGATGATCACGCAAGTACTGTTTTTGTCACGGTACGCCGTCACTGATTGGCCGTGATTTACAGACAGCCCCCGTATGTAGATCGCAGACGGGCGGAACAACGCGGCGACGACCGCATGGGAATTCTAAATGAAATGCAACGAATACTCCCGTCGCAGGTCGGGAGAGAGAATCTCCGACTTACACACGTGTAAGTTCAGCACTTACCGAGTTCCGCGTAGCATAGCGCGCCGATCAGTGACAAAACGCCGGAAAAGATCCACACGATCAACGCCTGGCCAACGCTGCCGCTGTTCTCCAGCACACCTTTCGGCGAGACGAAGATCCCGGCGCCGACGATGATGCCGACGATGATCGCCACACCGTCTAGCAAACCGAGTTCCTTCTTCAATTTCACCGCATGGCTATCGTCGCTGACAGTGGTTTTCACAGTAGTCAGGATCTGTTTCTCTTTTGGCGCGACTTTGTCCGGCATCGTACGTCTTGTCTTTCCAAAGATTTGCTAATGCTCGCTGAGTAGTTGAGCGTTGATCATTACTAGTCGAAAAAAGTAGTAAGCGGTGCGAGCATACCGGGAGGTAGCACATACGTCTGATGCACGTGCGAAAGCGACAAAGAGAAGAGGGGAGACAAACATACGCGCACGAACAGGAACACCGGCTCTATCTGTGTGATCACGTCGCGTCTCGTCGCGTCCCGTTTGCGTTCGTTCAACGGACACACGTGCTCGACTGCAGGCCAGTTCCGTCGCAGCGCGGCACTGTCGCCGCCTGCCGACGATTCACCCTTTATATTTTCATTCGCGCCATTGACGCAACTCCAGTTTCTCTTCTCTCGTGCTTCAGCTGTCGTACCATTATTTGTTAATTCTATTTGTTTCTCTGTTTGAAAAAATATTATAATTGCTTGGGAAATTATCTCGACACTTGCTAAACAACTCTGGCGCGATACTTTCCTC
The DNA here is from genome assembly GCF_011392965.1 of Frieseomelitta varia. Lineage (NCBI taxonomy): Eukaryota > Metazoa > Arthropoda > Insecta > Hymenoptera > Apidae > Frieseomelitta > Frieseomelitta varia. Next base: position 416,721 of record NW_025109985.1, on the reverse strand, counting down.
CAAATGAGTCACGCCCGCCATTTTGAAATGTATTTGAAATTTCGTCGATACTGTAACTTGATTCGGTTGCTAAATGATCGATGCATCTCGATAAGATATATATTTTCTTTGAGTTTGAAACTTTTAAAGATTTTGTTTGCTACTTACGTGCGTTGTTAAATTAATTTGAAATATTATTGATGTTTTGACTTGACGATCTTTTGCATAATTTTTCACAAAACTATGTATTACAGAAAGAATTTTACAGGTAATCACATACAAATATCTCGACTGATATCGACACTGATATCGATTCGAAAATAATGAAAATGGTTAAGAATCGTTTACAATATGTACATTACTCACATATATATTTGGAAAAAACGGAGAAGCAATGGACACGTCTTATAAGAGGCGACTATCCGTTCCATTTAATTTTTTCAATTCTAATGCATAGAATTTATACAAATTGTCAAACTCTAAATATAAATCATATAAATAAGTAAATTACAAATAGCGTCATTAATTTGCATACTCATAGTTAACCTATACAAACTTGTACTTTTAATCTCGTCTTATTTTACATTTTACATAATTACGTATTCAATTGTATTCAACGGTTGATTTGTAACGTTTGTTTTAAAAGATGCGTATATATTACGAACCTGGAAATATTAGCGTCACGTTGTGGCAAAATGGAGGAACTAAACGCTTTATAATCAAATAAAAAAATATAATTAATTTTAATTTTTCGCTCCGATAATTTATATTTTATGAGCGTACATTTCAAAGACAGTGCTATCCATTACGTTTACAAAACAAATTTGACTCCAATATTCAATGTAGTTTGCGAGGAAATGAGTACACTGAAACACATTTAAACACACAAGTTGTAACGTTAACTCTCGATCTATTAAATAAAATTTGAAAATCTTTATTAATAGATATTGAAACATAAAAGGCACAAAAAAAACTAAGGGTTTCAAACAGACGATGCAATTTCAAAAGTTAACAAATTATTACTCTCGATTATTTTTTTTTTTTTTTTTGGCAAATTACATGTAAAGTGCTCAGAGTTGGACATGGTGGCTCCATCTGTTGGAAGTTGACTGGTACTGACTAATTTTAAAAATAATTATTTCTGCATTTCACGGCTCAAAGGGGTTATAGAAAGAAGGCCGAGGATCTAATTAAGAAGAACCAATCACAAAAGTTCACCATTTAATTCTCTAAATTAGTTTTTTTCGCAAATGAAAATTTACTTGTTTTACGGGATAGGAAACACTAGCGCCGCGTTGTGGCAGAAAGGGAGAACTAAAACCTGTTGCTGTCCTTGTCGTACTCTGTTGCTCTCCTTGTCTAGCAAGCATAAATGTCTATCCTTGTCTAGCGCTATTGCTCTCCTTGTCTACCGCGCATATATGTCTGTCCTTGTTACATGCTATTGCTCTCCTTGTCTATTGACGCTAGACAAGGAAGGCAACAGTGTGCGACAAGGACATCCTTCGATTTATTGAAAAAAAAATTCAACTTTTTAGACACACGTTTTTCAAGGACAAAACACACAAAGAAAGAAAGCGGTGAGCCTAATTTTAACGAGGCATATAAAAAAGTTCGTAAATTATTCCTCTAAATTAGGTTTTTTTCGTAATTAGTGCGAACTGTCACAAAATGGACATGGTGGCGCCATCTAGCGGTAACTCACTGGTACTAATTATTTATGAAAATACTTATTTCTGCATTTTACGGGTCAAATGGGGTATGAAAAGAAAGCTAACGGTCTAATTAGAGTAATAGAATCACCAAAGTTCACAATTCAATTCGTTAAATTAGGTTTTTTCGCTTATAAAAATTTCCCTGTTTTACGGGGTAAGAAACACTAGCGNACTTTACATGTAATTTGCCAAAAAAAAAAAAAAAAATAATCGAGAGTAATAATTTGTTAACTTTTGAAATTGCGTTGTCAGTTTTAAATCCTTAACTATTGTTCTATGTTCCATTTAGGTTGCTTTATGTATTAATAAAAATTTGCAAATTTCGTTTAACAGATCGTACTCAGCTTTCAATTTATGTTAATTTCTTGCAAACTATACTAGATATTAGAATTAAATTTATTTGTGAGTATAAGCGAAAGCATCATCTCCGAAATGTGTGCTTATAAATTGCAAATATTGGCATAAAAAACTAGAATTAATTTTTTTTTTAATATGGACAATAGCCGTTTAGTTCCACCATTTCATTGCTACGCGGCACTAGCATTTTGCTGTCCACGAGTCAAACGAGTTTTGAAAAAAATGGTTGAAGAATTGATTTGTGAATTTTTATGTTTCTTGAGAAGTAAATTTTCAGCTCTCCTTCTATATTCCGTTTATCATTGAAGACGCATCTATGAAGATTTACAAACTTTACACAGCAGAACGAAGCAGACCAAAACCTTGCTCGAATGATTTTTTCATTTTCAAAAGAAACTAGTTGTTTCATTTTTTGTTCTTTGGTGGTTGCAATTGGCTGATGTATTAAACGGCGGTAATGGCAAGTACCTCTGGATGACTGAAAAATGTTCCTGTAAAAATGATTAAGTAATTAATTGTAATTATATTTCATAATGTAAATCATAACTAGTCGATCGTAATTGCATTAAATCTTTCTGTCGTTTAGAAATTGTTGCACCGTAATCGATTCCTACGGGAAATCAAAATGATCGCGGGATTGCGATAAATCAGACGTGTTTTTTACAAATTTCATAAAAAATTGTGAGAAGTTTAGTACATAAATGTTCTTTATTCTAGCGCCGACAACAAGTTTTAAATTTAGATTATGCACAATATCCTGTACTAACAATAAGTTATAAAATTAATTTCGAGCAATAATAAAATATCATTTATTTTGTTTTTAATTTTCAGAAATTCTTGTCATCATCCTGAGATAGTCAGATTTGTCAGTTTTGAATAAGTAACTTATCCATTTAATTACTGTTTGACTATACCGATTTGTATTAACTTTAAACAAAAATGTAATTACTCTTTTTCAGTATGATAATGAAATTACACACATAAGGTATAGATTCACTGGAATAGAACAAAACGCGGTGAATTATACAAATTTATTCATTTCGTAATAAACATGTTGTATATTGCATGTATAAATCTACCCTCTAATTGCGCTTAAATAGCCATCTTTCTGTCTTAATATAAAGAGTTTTTCTTATTATATTTTTGCAGCCTGTTTTTGTCCGATTTTTTACAACAATCTGATCATTTGTTTGCCCTTAAAAATATCTTAAGAAAGTAAAAAGTTATTACAAATAATAAGGTGGAAATAAGGAAGTAGTAATAATAATTTTAAAAGGCAGGAAAAATACAAGGTAGGTTCATCGTACGCAATGAACATAGTACATACTAAATACGCATATAACGTACTTTGTGCACGCTCAAGTTCTCCATCGGTTAATTGTTTTAATCAAACAATTAATTTGTTAATTTTAATATATTTGTATTATTTTTACAAGATGAATTTTATTTTATTCTTCTTGTGTCCATCTCGCATCACGCTCTAGGGATCAAAGTACTAAATTTCATCAAAGGCACAAATATTTCAGTAATTGCTTTCCACCAACTTCCACTTTACTAACTAATGTACTAGTAATACTTTTTTCAACAGGAAAATTTCTAATTATGTATAATTCGTTTTAAGTTAAATGATATGTACATCCTTTACTGTAAAACTGTTTGTATTTTTCAACATAATACACATTTTTCCTTCTTTCTTAAATAATTACAGTTGGCAATACCAAAACAATGTATTCAAAAGTTATGTTCTCAGCAGGTTATTACAAATTAAGAGACTAAAATATTTTCATCGGTGCATTTACAGCTACAAGTTTTATTTATTTTAATCTTGTTAATTTTATTCCAATACTAGGTAAAAATTACTTAAAAAGATCCTTGGAAATAGAAAACTTGGCCTCTATAGAAAAAGAAATTACTATGAAAAATTGTTCATTATTGAAACATGAAGAGGATGTATTAACTGAATGCGTGTTAATATTTTTCAAATGACAAGTACAATGAGAATTTGATGCTTAATGGGAAAACCCAAATTTACAAATAAAATGCATTTTCACGATGCACACAACGTTATGCATACACAAAATGTTTCATTAAAGTCAATAAATAAGAGATCAATGTTATTAAGTATCTCAATATTTTAAAAACTTTCTTGTACTAATATGTTAGAATTGATATCAAAATGATTGAAAATAAATTAACAATTATATTACTTAATGTTACACCACTAAAACCAATTCAAATACTTCAAATTTGAAATTTTATGAAAAAATTTTCTTATATCTTTGTTAATAAAGGTCTTATTTTTATCATATTTAATGAACACTGTGTGTACAACAGATCAATCTACAATTTTTACACAAGGAAATCTATTGTAAAGATGGGAAGACGATTCTTACAAGTTACATTACGGATTAAGTATTGCAAGTTGTAATGTTCTTATCAGTGAATTAAAAGAAACTTAATTGCTGCATTAACAAAAAGAATAATGCGTTGATATGACAGTCTCATTATAATACCAACGACAGAGATGAGTATTCCTTGTCCATTTTACAACTGATCTTTTTGTAGAAAAATCCCATATTTATTTAAAATAAGAAATTGCACCAGCTTATAATCAAAGCGCAATTTTTCTATTATATTTTTATAACATCTTTTTTTCTAACAATAATATTAAATGAATAACAAATTAACTTTCCGTTTTGATAACGTATTTGATGAATATAATTAAGTTTCTCGAATATTGCAAATTTCATATTTATTTTTGATAGAAATCTTTAATCACTGATAATATTATAGTATCGTTATGATAAAAAATACATATTTTTTACATAAATATAATAAACCAAATATAATCTGTCTTAGTTTCTAAACAATAATCGTAAAATTTTAATAACAAACAAACGTGATTCTTATAAAAATTTCTTTGAATATAATATATAATTTGGAAACGTGCGCGTCAAAATACAATTTATTTACAAAAAAAAAAAATTGTAAATTTCGCACGATTTAAAAAAACGTATCAAGTTTATTTACGAAATCTTTCCATCGTTGGTATGTGTTAAAACATACAGAGAATTAAAAAAATGTATTTGTATAATGGATAAAAATCATAATGTTCTGTTGATAATATGTTAGCTAAATATTATTACCTATTAATTATTACATGATTAACTGCTCTATAAGTAAACAATTGGTCGACTCATATTTTAAGTACACTTTCATTACCGGGGCATAAGACATTACTCTATGTCTTATTTTTAAGTAAGCGCAGAACGATACAAAATACTGGTTGTTTTATTATTATTATGATAATTATCAAAGTTAAAACTCTGTATTTGTCGTTTACTTGAACAGATTGTACCTACCTAATAAAATTTAGCATTTTTATACTATTTGATAATAACTTTCACTCTCTCTCTCTCTCTCTCTCTCTCTCATGCTCTCATTCTCTCTCTCTCTCTCTCTCTCTCTCCCTCTCTCTATCTCTATCTCTGTACATTGATATTGTAAAAGTAAATGCTCTGCTCTCTCCTTCAATTATACTTTCAGTCTCTTTTGCATTAATATGCATGCTGGATATTTCGAGCATGCCATAGGCCGCTTCGAAATTCATATTTTTCAAGGTGGAATTGCATTATGCAACACCTCCGTGATAGCATTTTTAATTATAAAAAAAAAGACAAAAAGAAAGATGTAGAAAAAAGAAACATTTTTCATCCATTATGCATCAACTAATCAACTTCTATAAGAGCGTAGTTCCTTCACCCACAACTAATGTACCGTAGATTGCAATGTTTATAGTTCTGTTTATAGTTCCATTTTTGCTGCTCCTTGATTATCTAATACACCTGATTCCTTAAGCTTGCGGACTCTATAAGCGTGGAATCTGGAAAAAATTATACAAATTAAATAGTACACTTGAATGATTCATACAATTTTTAGTTATTTGCGATAATATAATAGAATTTTATTTAAAAGTTGATGTCAATCAAATAAATTAAATGTTCATTAAAATTGAGGAAGAGAATATTAAAAAAAAAAAAATTTTGAACAATGTTTGTATAGAAGAAATAGTTCAAAGGTGATAAATGCTTGAGCTAAAAACAAATTACAAGTTGATCAAGTTAAAAGTTGTTCACGTCTATACCAAAGTAACAATTTTGTATGTTATATACTGATTTTGATGAATTGAGTAGTCAACTTACGGCATTGTTCAGTATGATAATAATTCAATGATCTCCTCTCAACAATTCCATCAACAAATTAAATGAGCTGCCTTCTCCTTCAGCACGTTTCGCACTTAACAATTCCTTTCCTGCCTGGCATGTTCTTTGTAAATCTGGAATTCTCAATAATAATTCACCAAACTTAGCAGGCATTTCCGGATACCTTGCTATAGTATATTGTTGTAGGGCTTGTAAAGCCTTTTCCTGAGATGCTCTAACTTTTTCAGGTTCTTTTAGTTCACTTGTGTCAGAAGTTAACAGCACTATAACCTGCAAATAATAAAAGTTAAATGTTATATTGGTTTAAAAATCACATTATTGATAAAATATCACTGTTGAAACATCTATATATTATTACAAAGTTTATAGAACAAATAAATGAAGGGAAAGTAATTACCTTCATTGCCACATATTCGTATTGATCTACTCGGAGCCTTCTCAAATTGTTAGTGAATGCAAGCATCCTCTCAATGCAGGTCGCCAAACCAAGCTGCCTAGCTTGTTCTAGTGTAATCGACTTGCCGAGAGACACTCTAATTTCACCTGGAGTGCTCATGCTGCGGAAACAGCATGAGAAGAGCAGTAGCTCGCACCAGGAATTAATTAACAAACAGATTTGATCATCGATTGAAATGTTCTTAAATAATGGTAAACTCTTGCACCATTTCACTATTTTATAGAGTCGGTGGTCAGCGATGTTGCAGAGGTTTGACAGGAAATCAGGATGTTGTGTTGGATTACCATTGGTGTTGTTAATTTGAGAACTGCTACTAATGGATGCAGCACATTGTTCGTTACTAGCATTTGAAACACTAGAGCATGATCTGTCGTCTCTTCTGTTACTGGGATTGCCATTTCCTGTGGTTCCATTAGAGGAACACTCAACACTCGAATCTGTGTCGTTCTCTATTCCAGATCCTCCGCTACTTCTGACACCTAATAACATTGTATCGTTGTTTCTAGACGGATTCATCCCTGCATTTTGAATCCCAGTCATGCGATCATTGTCATTGTAATGCCATAAATGTTCTACATCCATGATATCCTGTAGAAGTTGGGGTACCACTTGCATTTTATGCGAGTGATTCGAGTGGTGCCTTGCCGGATAGTGATGTTCGTTACCAGCTGGAGCTGGACTACAATTTCCCCCCGTGGTTGATTTATCGTTGGCGATGTTACTCGCGGGACTACCGACAAGACTTGCTGGAAGAGTATACGTACATTGATACGTACTTCTGCCACCTCTGGTGCGATCCTCTCTGATCGCCTCGAGCTTCATACCTATTAACAATATACAGAGTACTAAAAAGCAAGTCCCTTTTTGTTTTCAATAACTTTAACTACTCTCAGATATATGTATATGTATATGTATTATAGTACTCTAATCAAATTTTGTTATGTTGCGTCTCGTATTTCACAGCCATACGAGAATTGGAGCTTGAAAATTCTTTAGGCTGGTTTTATAATTAAAAGATGTATTGTATCTCAATAATTGATTTACATTTGGTGCGATAATAATATTTTTTTAGACTATATCGCAGTTAAAAGCTTAATTAATTTTAATAATCATCAACTTATACAAAACCCTATTGGATAATTAATATTATATTATATATTAATATATTAATATAATATTATATATTAATTACAGCTCAATTAAAAAATCAAAATTTATAAATTTTCATTCATCTTACCCATATTGAGGCACTTGTCAAATCTACAGGCGGGGCATTTTTTCCTGGTAGCGACGGTGACTGGACAGCCCGCGCCTCTAAGGCACACATAATTCTTTCGATTCTGGACGGTGCGTTTAAAAAATCCCTTACACGACTCGCACGAGAATATCCCGTAATGAAAACCGCTGATCTTGTCCCCACAAATTGGACACGGGCTGTTAATCAATTGCTGTCTCGTGGATATTCCAGACGGTGCTGAAGGTATTCTGCAGTCTTCCTGATCGTCTGTAGCAGCATGTCCTTCTGGAGATAGCTCTGAACCCGGTGCAGAGGAAGAATAGTGATGTGCAATGACGGGAGAGGCCGTTGCTGGTAGATGGAGTGGACTTCCTTGAGCAACTTGATGCTGATGATGCTGCGGATGTCTCGGTTGTTGAACGGGCGAGTGCGTGGGTGGACTAAGAGAGCCGTAGCTGTAGCAGCTGCTCGAGGCATCCGAATTGTTTCTCGAGAGCGAATGTGATAACGAGAGCGACAACGAAGAGGTGGAATTATTAAAACTGTGTCGCGACAAGGACAGCGACGAAGACGGGACTGGACTTCCCGTGCCTAGAGCGGAATGGCGAGCTGCGTGAGGACTTTGCGTTGGAGAACTGAATACGCTGTATGCGGAATGAATCGCCGAGTCCGGTGACGGCACCTTGAAAGTTTTAAAGATGTCAGGAAGCGTGACAATATAGAACGTCTGAGTCGAATTAAAAAATACATATACTGATCTATATTACCTGCGATCTTGTATGGCTATGCTTTGTCAAATGGTGTCTAGGATTCAACACCGGACTGTGATTTGGAGTTGAACTATTATAACCACCAAGTAATTTTCCTACGAGAAGAGGCAAATCGTTTTGCTGCGTCTGCTCAAGATTCTCGATGTTGCGTTGTTGCTGTATTTGTTGGCCGTGAACCAAAGGTAATCCTGTATCGTGAAAAGAACCAAACGTGAATCTTGGATTGGACTGAAAGTCTGGTTCTGGTTTTATCGGAAATTTTTGCTCCATTGGTCCCGGACTCGGGCCACACACTTGAACACCCTCCATTGATGTATCTTCGTGAGTATCCTGCAATAAAATGAACATTTTATAATGAACATCTATAATAAATAATCGTATCGAAGGTGAATTGGAATATAGTATAGTAAATATAGTATTGTAAATAAGGGGACCGACTATGATAAAACAAATAGTTTTATTTAGAAAAAAAATACGTATATTTTTTAATTACTTCTTGTAACATGTACGAGCATGTCAACTCTGGCCGGGAATTTTATTTTTATTTGTTAAATAAACGTGCAAATATTTTAAAGTTCGAAATTTGCTTGTAAAGATCGAAATACTTGATCGAAACACAATGAACGGATGATTATAGTTTTCGAGTTTACAATATTAGAATCCAATGAAATGAATGTTGTCTATTGAGTTTAACTCGAATTTTAAAAGTACGCATCTACGTATTGAACTTGATCCAATCGCTACCTACTCTGGTTTAGCATTGCCGAATTACAAACTTGAGTTTGCAAACAAGTTACCGACACGTACTTGATTTGTAATTGTATTGGAAGACATTTCTTGGTCAGAAAGTTCTCCTTCCCACGACATGGGCCTCTCGGGTTGTTGTTGAGACGCGTCATTCCCATCATAACAGCCGTTCCCATCTTCGACCTCTCCATCACCGATTTTCTCTCCACTCTGGCTACCCGATACATCTCGTTTCTTTTTCGTACGTAAATTCACCCCCCGAAAGTCGATTTTGCTTATCTCGACGTCACTGTCCTCCGCATTGTCATCCGCCGTATTCTGGCTGAGGACGTTGACTCCAATTCCAATACTCTGCGTCCCAGTACTGGTGCCAATACCCGTGGTTGACGCGACATTCGCATTTCCACACCCTAGTACGGAGCCACAGCTTGACACTACAGATACTGTCACGCCGTTTTGACCGGTAAGATACTTGCATATACCTTTGCCTAAAAATTTCGTCGGATGATTTTATTAAGAATAAAACAAAATGATCAATCGTTGTTGTACATTTCAGCCGTAGAGAAGAGAAAAGTGAATTGCGATGGAACGCGACACTGTTAGTTAATGAAAAATCCTATAATAACGATTTAATCTATCTCCTATGCTAACGATCCCCGAAAATTTCTAATTACCATCGTGCATATCCTGATTAGGAGGTACGTTAATCGTCGTGACAGAGACATTCTTTCCTGTTTCGGAAGAGCGGACTGCAGTGATCGTTCCAGATGGTCCATTGCCATGGGTCGAGGAACAGCAGCTAGTCGAGGAAGTGGCCGATGTGGTGGTCGCCAGGGAGGAGGTAGTGGTGGTGCAGGAAGCAGAGACGGAGGCGGAGCTGTCTGGAACGGTTGAACTAGTGGATGAGGAGGCGGCGGTGCAGGAATTCGTTTTCCAGGATTGCGAGGCTGGCCACCAGCCAGAACCAGGCCCTGGGCCTGGGCCTGGACCTGGGCCCTCGCTGGGCCCGTTTTGCTCCGACATTCTCAGCTAGTTAATCTGTCGCACGCTCGTGATGCGACTCGCAGTCTTTGGATGGTCGCGAAAGCTTGCGGCATTCTGGAAACAATCCGCTGTGGCTTTTCTAGGAACTAGTCTTTGCGACTATTTCCCGGATAAACTGTATCTCTATTGGACGTCTATCGACCACAACAGCTTGAGTTCAAACATCGAAGAAACGATCGAAGAACGATCGATGCTTGCGTGCCTGTGAATAGAAAAATTTCGTTATTATATTTTTAATTTGATACTAAAAATGTTAATGTTTATTTAACTGGATGATCATTACACTGTGTGTGTGTGTGTGTGTGTGTGTGTGTGTGTGTCATTATCGCTTTATCATTATCTCTAAGCGCTTTATTTGGAGAACAACTAAAAGTTCACCAACTTTTGAGATTTTTAAAAATTATAATTAGATACGAGTGGTAAAAAGGTAAAGCTAAAGAATTGTTAGGGAGCATAAGCATAAAAATGTCGAAGGAATATGTAGCTAGTATGAAGAAAGAGTAACGTTCAGTATAAAAAAGGAATAATTCTTATCAGAGTGATATCAAGTTTCATGGTAGAACGTCGCAAGAAAATGCATTCAAGTGCACGGTGAACGTTTACGGATCGCGTCTGAGAAGCAGAGGCTATGGAAGCGATCGCACACATCCAAGTTCCGCTAGTGTGCACCAACGGCCGTCCCGCAAGGCCGGTTCACTTCCGGTCTCGTAGAACCACCGATCGACCTTCGTGCGGAAACGCAAACGCGTTTCTTGCTCGTACCTTTTGTTTGTAACTGATCACGCAATACATACGATATAACGCATCTGGCAAGAAAAAACTGCGACAAAATTGTGCTCTTTGTCTGTTGGCGTTTGATATTCGATACGTCGTATTAATTATAATACATCCAGACGATAGTTCAATGTTTGGCTTTTTTCTTGTTCCAAGCGATAGTATGTATTCATTGTACGTTTTACCATGTAGTTATACCGACTCTTACAATTGATATTTCAACATTTCGAATATTTCTACGGCATGAAACTTGTGTATTATTTAATTATTATGAACATATGTTTTATGAGTATGTGAAGTGTGTATGATCTTTGGTACAATATACATAAATATTTCTATCTGTACGATTACGTTATAACAGAAACTAAAGCAAATGAACTTGGTAGAAACAATGATGAAAATGACTTTTGTGTTATACGTGTGAAACCTTAAGTACCTTAAGTACCACACACACACATATATATAATTGCGTGCTTGTTTCCTATATTGTTAACTCGTAAGATTAGTTCAATTACAATTAATATATAAATATAGTTTGTGTTGATTTTTCAAATTCCGTTGGTTTGTCAAAATGCTTTGTGAAGACGCCAACTATAGTTGGTACGATATCAGAAACGAGTAGAAATCTGGGACGAGCCGGTAGGAAAATGAGAAGAATTAAACCGTAAGAAAATGTAGCGTCACGCGGCCATATCGGCCTCTTCGGGTCCTCGGATGTTCGTAAAGGCCACGACGATGGTAGTTACAACTATGGCTGCGACGCCGACGGTAAGGTCAAGGCCCTCTGCAACCGCCCTACCCAACTCCGATGTACCTTCGTAGTCACGTGACGCGACTCAAGGTCTTTTCTCCCTACTCTAACTGACACACCGACCATGCTACCGCACCGCCATTGCCATGCCATGCCATGCCATGCCATGCCATGCCATCCACCACAATGCACTAGGATTGTTTTTTTTTTTTTTGTATATTTGGATGGGCCTCAATAGCCTCATAATGTTTTACCTTTTTTTTTTTAACAACTTTAGAAAGTTGACCCGATCTCGTTCGACTTACCTTCTATTAAATTTCTCCATTCGACTTGCAGGATTCAAACGCCTATTTTGATCTAATCACAACGCACGTGCTAAATTTCACGAGACGTTGCAATGGAATTGTAATAAAATATTAACGTGCACACAACCGCCAATAGTCGTGCAGTGTAGCAAGCGTGTTGATATCTCATAGGCATTCCGTTCTCATTATGCGACTGTAAACATCTACTGAAAGAAAAACACAGATATGTATACGTAATTGAGTTCAGCAATGTGGTACGTATGTATTTCAATATCTTAATCACAATTTTTTTTTTTTTACGAAAATTCAACATTACAGAGAGTATAATTTTAATCTCTTATTCCATAATTTACTCCTTCACAGAAAAGTTACGCTTTTTTGTTAAAATATATCTTTAATAATTATTTCAGTAACAGAATTCAACTAGAGAGAGAGAGAGAGAGAGAGAGAGAGAGAGAAACTGCAATCAAAGAATCAGAAGTGAGAATAGTTGTTAAACTACCGTAATGACCGTATTTTGTATTTGTGGTGTGTAATACTATGTTCACCTCTAGATAAAAGGTGCAAGGATGGCAGGTGACGCGGAAGAGGGATCGATGACCTTAAGGGAGTACACGCCGGCTCTATTTTGAGCGAGTCGTATATATCGTAGGCCCCGATTAAGATTCAGAATGACCATGAAAGAAGTATAAGTACAACGAGCCATGGGTTTGTTTTCCTATTACGTGTGTCGTTACTGCCGACGAAATTGCGGACTAAGTAAAACGTTATCTATGTTCTTAAGATAGAATTAGATACATATTAACAAGAATTAACAAGTCACGAAGATACAATTTTTAAAAAAGATTCGTTCGCTTTAAAAATTTTATTAATTATGGCGCTTGATTAAAATTTCTTTAATTTTCTTTCACATAGAATTAATATTGGTATAACGGTTATTCGTATCCATTTGGTGAAAATTAATAACACTAAAGCAACTGCAAAATTACCTATAGCTATAGTCGATAAATTGCAAAAGTGACGCGTTAATGAAACGTTGATTTTTTTCAGAATTTCTAGTATATACAGATCGTTTAATTATCGGATTAACAATTGATTATCTTACAGTTTCGCATTGATTGCCTGTAAAAAGCAGATTTTATTTAGCAAATTAAATAAACCATTTATATTCCGTGAAAATAGTTTACAACATGAGAGATGATAGTTTACAACATGTTCCCAGTTCCTATCGGGAACGTACGTATACACTCTGTAAAGAGAGCGATCAACCAAGGATAAACCAGTGTACTGAAATTTGATTTCAGTATGTATAATTATGAATTTATTAATATTCTGCATGTCGCAAATGAACTCTGACTTACGTACATGCATATTCTTTTTACTATATTGTACAAGATTAACATGCCTAAAAAATCAGTATTGACCTATCGTACAGTATCTGTAACACGTACCATAAGACAACTTTTCGAAACCAATTTGTACTGCTACATAAATTTAACAGATTTAGCATTTTTTATTTTAGAACATATTTTAGAACAAAAGATTAAAAGTTGCGAATTATTATTTCTAATAATTTCTAATCTTGTTGTTTGAATCTTGTTAATTTATAAATTGAAAACTGATTTATTTCACTGAATATAACATAACTGATGAAACTGATACGAAGAGTACCAGACTTTAATTTATATCGGACATCGTTTGACAAACGTTTCTAACTTACAATTAGAAAGTACATGTACTAAAGCTACAAACAAGCACTAACTTTTACCGATCGATAACGCGCGATAATTGTACGTTTACACGACTGTTCGTTACACAATGAACGTGCTAAGGTATTTCATAGAGGTTTTCCTCGCAATCGTATTCTATGTATAAAAAAGTACAGGATTCGATGTGGAATCTCTTTTCCCCTCTCTCTATTTCACTCGCAAGGTAGACGCGGGTTTTTCCTTTCACCCGGGCCAGTTAGCTCGAGGAGCCCCAACATACATATATACGTTTAATATCTCTCGTTGAACGTGTGCCTTGCCTTTTCACACGTAACCTCGCACAAATATTTTCCATAACCACGCTTTATCCTTTAACCACACGTATCTCTGTCATTTTCTTCAATTATTTTACTCACTTGCAGCGTTCCTTTCGTTATTTAGAAGTGTTTCCGTGTGAACAAATTTCGAAATAACTGGCATGACCATAATTTTTATGATTGAAATGTTATCGGCATTAAACAGCGATGTAAAATGTAAGATTGATATCTATGTATCTGGTGTCCAGTCCGAATGTAACGTACGCTGCATTATTCGTTTCTTCAACTTTCAACTAAAAAAGAATTTAATAAAAATTCTAATGAAATTCTAAGATACGTTGCTTTCGCAATTAATCTTGCATCACGTTTTATTATAGCTCATTGGCGACCGATAAAGCGGGCGAAAAGAAAAAGAATGAAAATGTCGCGACGTTTAGATAAAACGATCAAGATTAAAATAGTGAAAAATACGAAGAATGTTCGTTTTTCTTTTACCGGATACGACACCTTATACGAGGCTATATGTGCATACAAATGCCGATCGAAGATACTCAGTGGTCTGGTCTGGGTGTCAATTAAAATTATTATAGCCGGTCGAGAAGCATTTTTGAGCAACATCAAGAAACCGGTTCGGTTTGGGATCGGCTGCAACAGTCAGCTACCGTCGCGTCGTCTCATATATACACTGCCGCATTTTGTTTTCGCCTGGCTCAACGAGATCGCGTCGAATCGACTTTGCACTCGAGAAAAATTCGTACTGCCGATAAAAAATGATCGATATCGACCTACATATAATAGGTTAGATTGTCTTTCGACGATTTGAATTATACGGATGGCGTAACAGTAACACATGTACATTCCGCTAGCTCAAAAAATTCACTGGAAAAGAAAATCTAAATATCGTGTTTAATTGACTAGAACGACTATGAATTAATATACATGTGCAATGCGTTTTAAAGCGTGCAAACTACAGACACATCTATGTCGTATGCGTACTTATAGGTAAGGTGCAAGTAAAATAATTTTTTTTCTTTTTTCGTTTCTTTTTCTTTTTTCTTTTTTTTTTTTTTNTTTTCTTTTTTTTTTTTTTTTTTCAAGAAGACTTTTGAAATACAAATATTTAAAATATTTAAATCGCTAGTACAATTGGAGCAAAGTTAAAAGTGATTTGCATTGACAATCATCCGTCGAATCGAAGTTACCGTTCATTGATTAGATTGATTAGATTGGACAAGAAGATCGGTGAATAGAAAAAGATGTACATAATTATGCTACATGTTCGGAAAAGTTAGTTGGGGAAAAGAAACGGGAGGAAGAAAAGAGGAAGACTGCCGTCGAGTAACAACAAATGATCGAGGTGCGGCCGAGCTGGTACGCGAGAAAGGTTCATCAATATTCATAAGTTGCACTAGGCCTATTCGCGGTCTCAAGGATCCAGGGAGTTTCCAGTATAAACTCCTTCTCCCTGACTCCCTTTTTTTCTCTTTTCATGCGCAGGGTGTGGGACTGCACATACTCGACGAAAGCAACTCGCGCGACATAGAATTCTCTACGTAATGTGCACATACACGCGCATACTCATGCATTTACACTGCATTCTATATCCATGCTGTCATATCGCGTTACTATTTTCACGTTTCATTGTGTGTGTGTGTGTGTGTGTGTGTGTGTGTGTGTGTGTGTGTGTGTGTGTGTGTGTGTGTGTGTGTGTGTCGTGGCAAAAATGCATTCAGATGCATATTTCTACTTCGCTCCTGATGGAATGACAAAATCCAAACAAAATCAAATACTCTGCAACATTAGCCATGTTATATTCGAATGTGGATATGTGTTTTAAGCTTTTTAGCTATACATTTTACAGCAATGATACCGTTAAGCATCTCTTTTTTCTTCTAGAGAGAAATAATTGCAATTGGACTCACAAATGTTAAATTGATAGTGTTTTTGAATGAAAATCACAGTCTTCGTCGATGTAAATTTTCCATCTTTGAATAAGTTATATTAAGTTCGTTTATTTTTATGCACATAATATATACATATATATACATTTATGTATACAGCCATTATAGCCCGTGTATGCATATGTAATGTATATACTCTGCGGTCGTGATAAGATCGGGAAGGAACTTGCGCAATCTCGAGTACCGATTGCCAGGAGAGGTAGTATCGTGGACAGACCCGTCATCGTCGATGGATTTTCGATCTGTATCTCGCATTTTCTGTTCTATTAACGAATAATTTACTCGTTTAATTGCTTAAAAATCCTAAGACATAAAGAGGATATTTTCGATGGAAAGGAGACCCTTTCATGAAAACGGTTTTTACGATTTTTGCAATATGCCTAGCATCAACATATTTGTCGTTGTTGAAAAGTTACGTTAACGCAAAATATATATCGTTACTGCATTACATATCATTACATTTTTATTTCTGTTTGATTTAATATTCAAAATTTGAAATTGAATTAATTGATGAGAAGTTTAAAGAAATTTTCCCGAGATTAGGAAATTTGCACTGTAAATTGTTTTGTGCCAAATTGATGGAATAACATCGACACAGTAATCTACAGGCCATAGAAGAGGCGTTTTTTTATTATCTCAGTAATAAACTTCAAAAATTCTTTTTTTTTCAATAGCGTTAATAAAACAGAATATATATAACTGTTGTCTACCGTAAATAACATCGAATTACATACACGTGTATCACTAATAAGCAAAATTTTATGTTTGCTTGTGGGAACTATTTTTAAAACGTCCTCTACGTGTTGAAAACATTAAAAACATTAAATATAAGCGAAAATTTCGAAAATAAATTCAATAAATTTTCATTATTGTTATGAATATTTTTAAAAAGTTATAAGCAATGTTAACATTATTTCTGACAGTGACATCAAGTCAATAACATCATCATTACTGACTGTATTCACGTATACCGCTATAGGCTAACGCCCCATCCATTTGATCCCGTTTCCTTTTTACTGTAACAGTCAGCTTCGAGCCAGCGATTTTCTTATGTTTCTCTACTTCTCCTCAACCTCTACCCTCTCAACCTTTTCCATTTATCTTTCTCCACTTGTATATTTCATTATTCTAGTACATTCCCTATTTCCTTTTCTCACAATCAGTAACATGCGTATTATATATATATATATATATATAACCGAATGAATGTACGATAAAAATTAAATAAACACATTTATCTGTGTGAAAAAGAGATTTCTATATCAAAATTCTATTTGGCGATAAACACCGAAATTCCATTAGCAAACTCGTATTAAAAAAAAATACAAAGTTAGTAGGTAGAATGTCAGACTTTCGTTCCGAGTTCCTTGATCGAAGATAACTTGTCTACGCGCTAGATTCCGAGTTCGACCTTCGATTTGATAACGTTAGGATAACGTTCCGATGAGAATGCATTTATCACCGCACCCGAAGCGATTAAATCGACTCGCATGAGATTCACAAATGTGAAAAATTATTCTTAGAAAATATTTATTAAAAAGAAAAAAAGAAGTCATTCTATGTGAAAGCGTCGAATCGAAATGTAATAGAAATAAATTATTCCTATACACGATTTTTCTTTCTCTGTCATTCTTTAAAATTTTAAAAGAGGTAAAAACAGAGGTGCGAAACATCGTTAACGAATTAACAAAGTAGACAGAGTGGTCGTCGAATTCATAATGTCGAATAACATACGAAATTCATAACTGCGGTAAATTCGAATTTTCATTACGTTCTTTAAGCGGATAAAGGTGTTAAACATGGACAACGAAGCTAGGAAGGTGGCTTAGTAAGCAGGCTGAAGGCTCGAGCCCGACAACTCGTCTTCTTGGCTTAACGGGTTCACGTTGGAACACGAAACGTCCATATACAGCGAGTTACGAGAGAAAGAAGTTAGTGCGCGCGCGATCGAAGAAAATCTCCAGGCACAAGAATCTCGCGTTAAGGAGCACTGATCTGCAGTGTGTATCGTGTATTACCTCGAGATGGTAGGGATAGAGGTGAAGGGTGCAAGAGGAGGGCGCGAAGGGGCTCAAGGCCGGTCACGCTGTCAAGCCAGAAAGCCTGCGCGCCGAAATATCATGACTATCCAACTCGGTTAGCCTCGCTTGCTGCTCCGATTACTTCGTAGAGACACGCGGCTATATCACGTTCTCGTTCTTCTGTTGCCTTCTTGACAGAACAAAAGTCACGAAAACGTTAAAGATTCGTGTCAAAGACTCGTATCTCACGGGTTTTTACGAACGGAAAACAGGGTGAAAAGGGGTGAAAAACTGTGAAATACAGACAGAGAGGGGAGGGCAGGGGAAAGGAGAGGAGAGGAGAGGAGAGGAGAGGAAGAGACTCGACTTTAAGACAGGTGGTACGAGCACGGAGGCTGACAGCTGATAGTTTGTACTCTTGTGCATCGAGGGAAGTTACGAAACTTGTTACCACGAGAAAGGCTACGACACAGTCTTGCAGGAAAGAAGCGGAACACGTTGGTGTGTGAGAGCGTGCGTGTGCGAGTGCCTTCGCGGCTCGCGGCCGAGCGAGAGAAAGAGAAAGAGAAAGAAAAAGAGGAAAAAGGACGCGAGGAGACAAAAGGGAGAGACGAGAGGAGAGAGAGAGAGAGAGAGAGAGAGAGAGAGAGAGAGAGAGAGAATGTGTGAGATCGGTGACCAATCGATTCACGATCGAAATTTATCGCGCTCGTAGTGTCTAATCGTAGGCCGACGATCGTAGCACCTAATGACTCTGATGGTAAACTTAAGGCGATTTTCAGTTAGCGAAAAAAAAAAAAAAAGAACACGTCGAAGAGAAGAAATGTGGCGAATAGTGAGATGAAGAGACAAAAGGGACGAAAGTGAAGGGTGAAGTAAAAGAGAAGAGAGGAAGAGACCGATGAAAGGAAAGGAGCATAACGAGGAGGAGGCGGGAGTTCGGAGGGGTCATCGGGAAACATAACCTCTGTACGCGTAACGTCCGAGCAGCCGAACGAGCGATTTTCGACTTTACCTTTGCTTCCGATACACTTCCGCGTATCTGGTTTTCTTACCTTATGTTTCGCGTACAGCTCGATGATTGCGATGATTGTCTGTTCGTTTGAGCGTTCGCGTTCCTAGAAGCCAGCGTCTGGAGCACACGACACTCTTGACAGTTTTCCGCGATGATGTACGGCTCGACTGGTGCAGTTTTTTTTTCGGCTCGACACGAGGATAGATAGACAAGCAGACAGATCACACAACACCACTGCCGACACTTTCGATACGCGACACTATGGTAGACGTGCGATCGGGCGTCTTCGGACGAAGTAACAGGCAACCGAAAGAGCTTGGCACACCTTCGCGTCACGTTACAACGAGTTACAACGAGAGCCACGGGCAGCTACAGCTACAGACACGGACACGGACACGGGCTACCTCGGACTCTCCGTCTCCGTCTCCGTCTCCGTCTCCGTCTCCGCTGTTGACTGGTGGCTACCTCATACCACAAGTTCGTCTCCTACCTGTGTCTCTCTTTCTCTCTCTCTTTCTCTCTCTTTCTCTGTCTACGCTCGTGCTTCGAGCCAGCACCCGCTAGTACAGTGCATTGCCACCAGATGGACGACTGTGTTGCCTCGATGTATCTGTAACATACAGCGATTCTGTATGAAACTGATTTGAAACATTCTTGAAAAACGTGTACGAAACGAAAGAAATTTGAAAAGATATATTGGCTCGTTGGTATTTCAGCGATTGCTTTGACGAGCAAATGTTTCTTAAGACGAACTCGGGGAACGTAAGGAAGGTATGAGATAAAGTATAAAACTTCGTAATCGAGCATGACTCGAATAAAGATGAAATGTGAAATGCGTATGTTTAAAGGTAATTTCTTTTTGCTGCAATCGTTATATATAATGGTCAATGATAGAACAGAACTACATGTGCGTACGACATATATTGCCGACATAATTGAATTAACTTTTAAATGAAAAATAAAAAGATTACACGTTGATTGCGTAGGTAAAAGTTAATAAGAACTTGTTTCGCGTGAGATATTCTTTTATGAAATACTTAACTCCATTAGTCGACATAATCAACATAAATCAACGTAAAGAATGATTATACAATGTAGTTTTAAATTATTGATTTCAAATTTAATTGATAAATAACCTATTCAATTATCAATAATGAATTGAGATACGTTCTACCTATATTTTATCTTTTTGAGTATTTTAAGAAATATCCACAATATATGTGAAATAGGTTAAAATAAAATAGGTCAAAATAATCTTACGACACAATTTTTCGAGGGATAATTTTAATCGGGGAATATTCGAAACAACTGATATGTAAGTCAGTGTGTATTTACTTAAGTGTATTTACTACCTACCTACCTACCTACCTACCTATCTATACATACATACACACATATATACGTCATACATCACACGGAAGCAAGATTTCAATATGGCGACGCGCAATTTGATCTAACCGAAATATTGCGAGTAGATCGAACATGTATCTCCATCTTATATCGTTTGCATCTCGTCCTTTGTTATCGTTTATTTTGTGATTCTGGTGGAATAGAAGGAATTAGAGAAGCACAGTCGATTGATTATTCATGTAAGTGTTTATTTGCGTGGTGTAATTTGAATCACCGGAGTGTAATTAATATTGCGCTTCGTAATTTTCGCAGATAATTCAAATTTTTGTTCACATATTTAATCGACGAACAAAATTCGTCGATTTCATTTTGCACGTAATGTTGTTAGTAACTGTTCCAGTTGTGAGATTTTTAACTTCATTTTATTTACTTCGTTGTTATTATTGATGTCGTTGTTTATTAAATTAAAGTAAATGAGAAAAATATGGACACAATTTCAATGCTGAAACTCTACTCTATTTAATATTTCTCGTTTCGTATTACGAGCATCGCTATGATGATAGATACCTGAGATACCATAGACGATTTAGAAGAAGTTTCAATTGGATCACGTTTGACTTGTGCGTGCCCATTATCTATTTTTGCAAGAACTGTTAGACATTGTTACAAATCTCAAGAACAAGATGGGATTAATTTAATTTCTGTATATTAGTTTCAGAAAAATTGGATTAAAGATTGCAGACAATTATTGTACAACACTCGGCCGTACAACCTAGTGGCACAAGTGAAGTAAACGTAAATGATCATAGTTCAATGCTCGAGACTGACCGGGGTCGCCAAGACATTTTCCTTGGCTCCGCTTGACAGCGATTGGCATCTATAATTCTCGACGGTGTCGTAAAAAAGTCGTGGAATGCTGTTTGATTTGAACTCGTTTAAACGCACTTCAGGAAACAAAACGTGAGTTAGCCCTTTAAACTCGACCATGTCTGTCCGATGATTTTCGTACGAGTACTAATTGCAATGATCGTACCGAATTTATACCCAAGAGACGCCGAGTAATAATGAGCGTAAAAATGATATAAACACTGATAAAATCTATACACGCGAAAGCACGCGAAAGCATTCGAATAGTTGTAGATGTCTTTTCTGAATATCCTATATAATCCTATTTTATTGGGATGAAATAATTATGATAAAGGAAAGAGAAAAGCATCCTAAATCAACAAAATAACTGGAACTTGGAAAATAAAATTATCGGAACGAATAGTCTTCTTCTTTTATATGATAAAATATAATCTGTGTATTACGGGAAACAAAATGTAATGTCATGAATCAAAACGCTTATATTATTTTCTTTTTATTTGCAATAGATACATACATATAGAAACCGAACAAGTTCGAATGAAAGACGGAAAATCGCTAAGCGATTCAACGGCGTGAGCAAGTTTGCAACGAGAAATCTTACCAATGACAGCATACATTTTTATTTATTATCATTGTACGTATACGTGGTCGTGTTGTTACCTATTTACCGATAAATAATTTCGTCAGAATAACTATCGAACGAGACCACTGACGTGTAAATTACCTATGAATCACTTAAAAAAAATACTTATAAACGTGGTACAGCTCAAGTAGACCCCTGAAAACTTTGAAGAATTAATGAAATTTCTTGCTTTTTATCTGTCGCCTTTACAAGTTGACAAATCACTAAAATAATACTCCTTACTTGCTAAATCTGGCTCGATCAATTTGATTTTTCACGTTTCTTTTTCGCGATGCACGGAAAACGAGACACCTTGTTTGAAAATTTTATTACAAAATGAAATTATCACCGAGCACTAAATTCTTACCGGCGCACTTTTATAAAGAGTTGTTAAATACAAATTTTTATTGGAATTTGAAGACAAAGTAAATTTTATAAGGGTAGATAATATTTAGATGGCGGAAATTTATATTTTCATGAATTATAATGTGAACTGAAAAAAAAAAAAAAAAGAAAAAAATGAATCGCAATCATATTTTCACGAACTGTGAAAACTGAGAATGACTGAAACAGGAATATTAACATTACTTAAAGAAAGAAAATGATGAAACTTCATTTTTCTTCAATTTTAAAATGATAAACTTTAAAACTTTAAAACTAACAATAAGAAGGCCAGCATACTTTGCCCATTTATCACTGATCATTTCACAGTTGCATAAACATCCGCAACCTAGTATACTCGTTTTTCGTTATTCATTTTTCGAACGCAACTTGAGATAAGCTGTGCGAAACCAGTCCACAAATTACGCAAACAATTAATCCTCATTAACAGTTAACGTAAAGTAGCCATTTTTAATTAATTAAATAAAAATTGATTAAAATGTAAGAAGAAAAAGGAGTGACAGGCGCGTGTACAAAACGAAACAATTGTTGTTGCTTAAGAGACGCCAAGGGCACTTTTTGCACGTACAGTTACGTTGTGTCTATCATAGCAAAATTATTACATCTCGATTGCTCTTTGCAACGGCAGTAAATTCTAGCTACAGTTGAAACGCACTGAATAGTGTGCATTATCCGTCGTCGATTCTACCGAGGCACGAGCGTCAGGTACAGCCTGCGATCTGTCAGAAGGTCGTTTTAAATGAAGCTTTGCGATCGCGATCTAACTTATTTCCTGAACCGCGGCGGCATCATGTCCGTCGGCGTTGGCGTCGGACTACTGCTACACGACCTGCTCAGTGCTCTGTGGGGCTCAACGCTTAGGAAACTTTTGTCGCTGGTCGGCGGCGCCGAGATGATCTCTGGTTCAGCAGGGCTAGGACATCGTCGTTGCGAGCAGGTTGACAAGGTACTTCTCGATAACGTTTGCAACGGTATTTGGTAGATTCTTATCGGCTTCCAGTCACCTTGATTTTCATAAAAAGGAAAACAATATCTTTTGTACCACGATCGCTGTATGCTTTATATGTTTTATATAGCAAAAAATTCGCAATCCAACGATTAATTGCTATATTGCTATTAATTGCTAATTCAGTGTCTGTATCTTCGGGCAACGAATTGTTAATTTGTGATGAATATTCTGTGACGATTTCTAGATGTATCAACATCGTGTCTTATTATGAAACGCAATGCGTTTGGATTGCGCAAGTAAAGCAACGGAAAATTATAATCCGTTTCGGAAAGCGAAACGTTGTGCACGTACTGTGTAGATTAGATCGAGATGTCGAAGATTGTGCCAAAGAAGGCGGACTGGAAACCGGTTCTTCCTTGTCCACGGGCTTTGAGTCCAGTCGGATTCTTTCGCATTTTCCAGGCAGAAACTCCGGAGCCGTCGTGGAGAAGAAGATGTCTTGCTTCGAAGTAATTAAATTCAGATTCGGCATGGCGATCGTGTGCACTAGATTTCCATTGATTATCAATCGTATCTCCATAGTGTCGTTGGTAAATGCGATTACGTAGGGAAAGGCACAGGCTAGAAAAATTTTTAATATGTTTCACAAAATTATCCAAGACTAAAGAACTAAGTTTGACAAGAGGATGAAAGGGGAAAAATATTTTTTACCTATTGCTGCAGGAACAGAGTTCCAGTTGAAATCAAATTCCGTTGGTACGGTATTTTCTTCTAGAAGCTTTTGAAAGTGACACGTATCTAGGATAAATAAACGAATGTTAAAACGCGATGAATCGTAGGTTCAGAGATTACTTGGAACGTAATCCTTAATCCTCCTCTGTCTCAAGTTCATCGAAATTGGTACCTGTTGTAAGCTGTACCTTACTTCGTATACAGTTACCTACCTGGTTTTACATTTTTAATTAACATTTTTAGTTTTAGGTTTTAAGTTTGATTGGAAATTTGTTGTCAAAGATATAATTTAAAGAGTTTAAGAGTAGCTAGTTGATCGATAAGATACACACTGTTGTAGCAGAGTAATAATTCGGGTTCTTCATCTTCGCAAAGGTCCAGAGCAGCCACCAGATGTGGTTTTGTCGTTCCCTCGACATGAAGAATTCTGGTGCTTCCCGAAGCTGAGATTAGCTCAAAATGATGTCGGACGCCGCAGCAAAGCGTCCATTCATTGTTCAAGTCTGTATTTTCGATTATCGTTACTAAAGACGGAGTCTCACTAACATTGAACTCTTTCAGATGCAGAAATCCTTCGACGGTGTCTGTGTCTGCTGCGGAACACCAAGCAGTCCATGCGGCACTGTGTTTCCAT
Source organism: Frieseomelitta varia (assembly GCF_011392965.1). Classification (NCBI taxonomy): domain Eukaryota; kingdom Metazoa; phylum Arthropoda; class Insecta; order Hymenoptera; family Apidae; genus Frieseomelitta; species Frieseomelitta varia. The sequence goes on along the minus strand of NW_025109985.1, from coordinate 391,783 downwards.
TGGAGAACTGTTAAACGTCGTCCAACCGCTACGCACTATAAAAAATTATAGGTGAATCGTACATATAATTTAAATTTATCATCACCATCATCATCATCATCATCATCATCATCATCATCATCATCATCATCTTCATCTTCCTCCTTCTCTCCTTCCTCTTCATCATCGTCATAAATATTATTGATGATTTTAGTATTTAATTTAATTAGTTTACAATTTATTTGGAAGAACTTTGGACAATCTATTAACCTAACCCAAACCGACAGAATCGAAAATAATAGCCGAATTAAAAAACGAACAAAACTATATCGTTTTCAAGAAAATAACTTTTTACGTATGTATTTAAGTACCTTAAGTAGAGATACAGCTTATGTCAGAGTTATGTTCCCTACGATCGTACGATCAAACGTGTACGTTTCTAATGCAAGGCTAATTAGACACATGTAGATACAGCGACTTCTACTGCGAAATTAAACCGTTCCTAGCTTGAACGTTCTTTTTCGTTTTAATATTATTTTATAAATAATATTGGAATGTTTCCAACATAAGTTAAAGTAATGCGAGAACGAAGAATACAAAAGTTGCGTTCGAAGCTTTGTTCTTTAGATATTGGCAGAGTGTTTTTTTTTTTTTTTTATAAAAATACATACCATACGCAAATGGGAACCACCGGGCATAGTAATGGTGTACAAGTGACAGCCCCGAGTTCTAGGTAGCCTTCTTTCCTTTATGTGCGCTCGTCCCCTGACGGCCAGAGGACGAACACGAACGTGAGCACGACGAATCACGGGTTTGAATTTCGTAGTGGCCCGCGTGAAATTGTCGTAATCGGTCTCTTCGCTCTCGTCAGCTTCGTCATCCACGTCATCCTCGTCGGCATTATCTTCGTATTCCTGATCGTCTTCGCGATCGTTTAGAACCTCGGCAGACCTGTTCGTCGTGTTATTTTCGAATTCTCTTAGACGAAAAACATAGACGTTGCTTTCTTTCCCTTTGTCACCGGCTCGAAACAACAATATCCCGTGTTGTTCGACTACGTCCAACTGTTTGATCTGCACGGACTCGTCGAAGATTAATCTGTGCGATAGGCTGTCTGAAATAGGAAATCCATCGTACAGTTTTACAATTATCTTTCTCGCAATTGGGATAGCTTGCAAGTTCTTAGAGTTAGTTCCTGCAGTTTCCTATTCGAGAGAAAGATGAACAAGTGAGGTCAGATGGTTTAAAAGTTTCGACTGACCTTCGATCAGAAAAGTTCCATTCTCGGTAGCCAGGATCAGCTTGTTATCCAGCCAAACATCCCCACAGACGACCTCGTGAGAGAAATCCGGATAGATACACCTCGGCTCCCATGGTCTGGGCTTCAAAGGGCCAGCAGTGGCTAAGGAGGTTGGTGCCAAACCTCTGACGATCGCCTCCAGTTTGAGGGCCTGGCCGACACGCACCATCTCCACAGCACGTGTCTCCTCGCGACGTCGACCTGGAGCCTCCACGACATCCGACAATGCTCGTCGGTTTAACATACTCTGCGAAAATTCGATCGGTTTTCCTTTCTACGGGGGGCGAGGGAACAACTAACGCATACCATACCAACGCAGTGCGTGTTTTTTTTTTTTTTGTGTTTCCTTTTTTATTTTTTAGTTTTCTTTCAATTTTGATTGGTCGTTAGGTGGATGCGTTGCAAAATTGTGCAAAGTCGTGCAAAGTCGTGCAAAATCGTGCAAAATTTCACATACGCGACGAAAGGAACCCTCTAATGTTGGTTATGCATAGAATCTTTGGACGATACTTGTAATTCTGACAGTTATTATTTTTAAATAATGATTCATGCTGTCATATAAACGTTAATAATCTATGTCTCAAGAACAGATAACCGTTACAAATAACTAAGAAATAACTAAGAAACTGATAATTGATAGATGAAAAATAAATTGGGGATTCGATCTTGGTGTCTATTTATATTTTGCAAATTTTCTAGGAGGATTCAACAACTTTATTTTCCAACGGCATCCATTGTCCTATTCTAATGGAGAGTCATTCTTCACGGAAATATATAATGTCATATTGCGTATATTATGCACAGGATGGGTCAAAATTCAGACAGGCTAAGGTTTGAACTACGATTCAACAGTAATTTTTTCTTATCAAGGAAGCAATTTCAAAGACACTGTGTACCTAGAACGAATGCTCAATGTGTTTGACTAGATTCGCTTGCTAATTATGGAGGATGACGACGTTTTAAATGAGTTTCGTTTGTCGACTCGCAAGTTATAATATAACATATAATATTCGACGCAATGAAAACTTTTTCGCCCAGTCGGGCAAAACGATAAAATGCAGAAATTAAATTATCGTTGAACAAACTTACGTTGCTCTTACTCTCCTGCGAGTGTTCTTGATACATGTCCCGGAGAAGAGCGTCAAGGGTTCTCTCCCTCTTCTGGGCGAACGTCGGCGTGTTGAATGTGGCCTTCTCGCCGTTTATTAACTTGACGAGCAGAAATTCTCGCAGGGTGTACGGGTCTTCGAACACCGGTGGACACGGAAGGCTTGGGCCAAACAGAGGAACATTTTCGTCGCAGTAGATGGCCACGCGCCATCCTTTGCCGTCTCTTTCGGCCGACACCACGGCAAATACATCTATTTGCATTCGTGAATGCAATTCGTGTGTGAGAGAATAAACTTCGATCGAGTTCGCGACGATATGAAAAAAGAAAAAAAAACTAAACTACGTAACGTTGACTCACGAGTAAATTGACTTCTAATGCAATTCGGGTTGAAAGTGTCAATGGCGTCAGGGTCGTCAGTGTAAACGATGTTAACGATATCGTTACCGATGTGTCGCTTCCTCTCCAGTTGTTGCGGGTTGTCCTTTGAATAGGGAAGCATTGTGCTCACGTGATACATCACCTCGTGTCCCGCGTACACGGTGTAATAACTTTCTTTCCCTGTCATATCACCTACGAACGTCGACAGAGAGAGAGACACGGTGAGATAGAAAGACAGCGGAGAACGTGTCGACGAGAAAAAAAAAAAAAAAGGTACTTTCATGTTTTATGCATAATGTTTAATGTTTCACGTGGTTGAAGGTATTGAGACTGAGAGTGAAAATGTTGAGTATTCGTTTTGAGGAAAAAAGGAAAGAAGAGGAAGAGAAGTAAGAAGAGAAAGAAGATGCATATAAATACGACACCTTTTACGTCTAAGCCACCTCGATACTTGTCCCAGTTCTTCAATCCTATCCTTTCGCCCAGAATTTCGAGGAACTTGTCGAAACTTGGACTGCCCTTCTCTGTAAATGAAGCACTATGTAGGGAATACTACTGTTTCGTCACTTTTTAAGTCTCGACTCTTGGTATTAATTACGTAGAAAATTACGATATCTTTCCCTACGTTCTTCAGTTATGTACAATATGTAAGTGAAAATTATATCAAATCGTACTTTTATTCAAAGAGGTTGAACATTGCGAAATTATAAAATTGAAATTTCTGACAGATAATATTTCTACGTTCGATCAAATTTCTGTTAAAACGGAAACGAGATACAGTGAAAGGTAACAAAGAGGCAACTCCGTTTCATTTTTCAAGTGGAAACGATCGCCACTGTTGTGTTGTCCAGTGTCATTAAAATCTCGACAGTTAAAGTGACTTTTTATTGATTTACCATTGGATAGCATTTCGTCGTCAGTTGTTTGCCCTTTCTTCGCGTATATCACGCCAAACTTGAAATTGACAGAACCTTCTTGTTCTTCTAGCAACAGCAGGTCCTGAGATGCAAAAATCCATTTTTTCAAGTTAATAAGTTTCATGAATCAATTTACATTTGTGAGTGATGTATATTTAGCAGTTGCAGTGTCTTCTGCAAGGGAGGCTCTGTCTCCAAGAGTCGCGAAAAGATAAAATACATCGAGAACTTTTCTCTGGACTATCGTTAATTTATGTCTGTGCGTATGAAATTATTTTATGAAGCGCATTCGTTTCTTGCAAACAAATAATGTCTTCCCGGTTAACGGACAAAAACGGTTTAGGTCCTTTCATTAGTAATTAATCCAGGAATTAGACGCTCACCTTTTGAATTTCAGGAGAAAAAATTTCGCGCGGAGCCTTATCGAGTTTCTCCAGTCCAAAGAAGTTGCTGAAATGAAATTTCAACCGCCAATCAGCAATTTACTTACAATTTGCACTTTCGAGTGTCAGGTAGCAAGGATACGTACCTTAAGATATGCCTGATGGTCATCGTTTTGTTGGCGGAATACGGCAGCGATATCTTCTGCGCACCCTAAATTTTTCATTCTTTTATTCGAGCGAGGTAATTTTTTCGATCAGGAATCGAAAGGAAATAAACAATTTTCATTGAAAGAAATGTTAGTGAGTTCTGAAAAATCTTTAAAAACTCATTGTCAGTAACGTCTTTAGCTTTCTAACTGCTTATTCGAGAAACAAACACAAACAAGCTTTGAACAAAAGGTAACAAAGTTGTACTATTACCATTCATTGAATAGTACTTGTTTATTAAATAGTATCAGTTCTTGTTATAGAAAGATTTTTATTTAAAAACAAAATATTTTTATTTTTAGTCTTTCTAACTTTTATTTTCAAAGACTTCTCTTCTATTTTTTTTTTTTTTTTTTTTTCATTAATACTTGTAACGTGGAACATTTTTCTAAAAATGTTCCACCAGTCCATGTTTTAAATAGATTGTTACACCTATTAAAAAGTTCAACTTTCTACAACTTTCTCGATCCTTGTTTTATATTCTATTTGATACTTTCTAGCTTTGAACAAGAGCTTTGTTTCCTTATAATGCATATAATTGATATAATGGATAATGGATAATCTTGGATAATTATTAGTTTTATTATACTATTATTATAATGCAATTAATAGATAGAATCTTATAAACATAAATTTCTAATAATTTAGATAAATTGAAAAAAAAAATTTGTAACTACCTTTTGCTTCCTCAAAAATTTCAATTTCGTGAAATTCGTTTTATTCGTTTTGTATCTTTCATTCTTAGCTGCTTGTCTCGAGACAATCTTGGCTGCATACGTACGTGTATGTATATATATGCGATATTGACTATTTAAAAATAGACTCTACGTTAAAATTATTTTCTAAAAATGCAGAAAAAACTTTTTTTCAGTTCACAAATCAACTTTAAAGAAAAGAAGTATTATCTGCCAATGTTACTTTCGATTTTATTATCAAAAAATTCATTTAATTAATTAATTTTAATTGATTCTGAATTGATTTTAATTTTAGGCAATACTCACGGTTTTTCTCCATAAAATCACTCTGTAGTGTGGTACACTTTGCTCACTGACTTCGCTTGTCACAACCGACAGAAACAAGGGATTTCTTTCTTGATCCGCAGCAACGTAATTTTGATGCACTATTTTTCATACAAATATTTTTATACAATATACATATAAGTACAAATTATTCCACGCATGCTCAGGTAAATTTTGTTTACACATTTTATAAATACGTAATAATGTACGTGATATATAAATGTAACGTACTAAAAATGTTTAAGTGAAATGATCGTTCCTGTTATCTATTATATACATATACACAGATATTCACTTATCTAAAATGTATAAAAATACCAGCATGCACTCTACTCACATTTTCCGAGAAAGTACTTGAAGTACCAGCGCGTTTGATACTCTGGATTTTCCAATATCGGTGTACTCGGCGATCCGAACATCTGCACACGTATGAAACCAGTTCCACCACAAATGTAATCAAATTTTGCGTCAAAACAGAGAAGTGGAAAAGCAACAGAAAAAGACACGAGGAGAGAAGAAAGAAAGACACGAAAGAGAGAGAGAGAGAAAGCGAGAACAAAACCTTGGGCAGAAATGACAGAGTAGAAGCAAAAGAGGAAGTGAGTGACACGGATGCATAGAGACGCAATTACAGGTTTCTTACTTCTTCTTTCTCGCCCGGAGAATCACCGTTCTCCACTCGAAATCTTCTTCCATTGTCGGACCCGTCTTGCTCGATTTGCGGCAGCTGAAAGGCGATTTTAACGGGCTAACATCAGCGACTGTGCGAATTTCTTCCGGTGCGGTGCACGTCGAGGAGGGAAAAGAAGACAAGAGACAGACAGACTACACCCTCTCGGAGTGTCATCGTTACGCATGGTAAAGTTAATAAAAGAAAGAGAGAGAAAGAGAGAGAAGAGCGAATTTTCTTGAAATCGTGAAAAATAAAATTGAGAAAGGTATGTTTTATTTGTTAGAAAAAAAAAAAAAAAAATTCAAAAATATTAAATACAAAAATGTGATACCACGAAAGTAGAACGTAAAATTTGATAAAAGAGCATTTTATATATAGCATTGAAAATGCCATTATTTTTTTTTTTTTTTTTTGTAGTCGCTACAAGTTTCTTGATAATATTTAATTAGTAATAGTCGTCGAAAACAAAACTCACCATTTCCACGCTGCCGTAATATCGTCTGGAGAGAACACCTCGCCTGGAAATAGCATCTGTGGTGGATCTGAAAACAAACATCGTGCACGTTCAATGATCGTCCGATAAATTGCTTTTCGACTTTTATGCCGGTTTTTGTGCGTAACAAATGTCGCCACGACACAAACCAAGAAGTACGAGTAATTTCAGTCTCTTTACAGAACTTTCATCGATATTTCCTGTTTTATTATCACCAAGATATCTGGGTTAATGAGGGCAGCACGCAGGAAAGGATCTAAATTGCATCAATCAACACGTTGCCTGATCAAATTATTCTTTTCGTATAAAAGACGTTTGGCTGCAATTATTTTTAACCATAGTTGTCGAAACTTTTTTAGCGTAAAGAAGGTGCTCGTTAAAATCTGAGATAGTGGCGAACGATTCCTTGTAATTGATGAAGCGCCGAATACATTTAACGAGAGGTATTTCCTTACATAATCCACACATGTTCATCTTTAAAGTTATCTTTAAGAAACGTACACATGATGGCTTGCCCGTCGATGAAGGTGTCTCGAGTGAACAGCGGACAGGGCGGACACGCAAACTGATCTAGATCTGTTCCGATGGATCATTTGCGCAGCCGGCAACGTTTCTTCGTCGCTGTCGCTTTCCGTCACCGAGTTCCCGTTCCCAGCGGAACTCTCTCTTCTTCCTTTGCTTCGTTTGCACTTTTCTCCACTGGCAGTCGTCGATGAGGTCGAGGTCGACGACAACCGGGGTACCGGTGGCACATTTGTGGATGAGCCACTCGTCAACGAGACGCCTCGCAAACGAGAGACCAGCTTTATGTCCAAGCACAACATCCGTAGAGTTATTTTGCCACAGTTATTTTTCTCTTCTTTTTTTTTTTTTCTTTTCTTCTAAATTTTCTATCTCGAATAACTTCTCGAGAGTCTTTCAGTTTTCACGCGATCTTTGGTGGAATCGATTTGGCAAGTTTCATAATTATTCAAAACAAAAAATAAGGGTTCACAAGGGGGATTGCGATTTCTATTCTGAAAAGACGAAGAGGAGTTTTACATCACTTTACAACCCCGTCTCCTTTATACTGGCACCCCGCGTTCACGGTGAGTGAGTCGCGTAATTTATTTTACTTTGTATAATTTTTAGAATAATCCTGCATTCTGCAGGAAAATGTTTCACGCAGAAATTGTTCCCTCACTACTTGTTTACGAATTATCAACGCGACCTTTAAATGAAATAGCTACAGTGACTCGTAACAGGCAGATATCGTTCAAAAGTTACGCGAAACTTTTTGAAGCTCCGGCCGTGTCGTTTGACAAATTCAGTCATCCTATTGTACTTACAGTCTTTTTCTCAGATATTTTATTTGATCTTTTCATCAAGCCAGCTTAATTGGAATTATTGTATTGTTCGTTCAACGTTCAAGTATTGAATATAAACAACTGACAAGGCATCGGGTTACAAAAGATATCAGCGTTTGTACATATGTACGTCTGTCTTTTTTTTACAGATGTAAATTGTACGCGTGTTGTATGTGCACGTGAGCATCGGTTGAAAGCTGTAGCATTGACGCCGAGTTTCGTCAATTATAACTATATATCGGTACAAGTAGCTCCGTCGTTCAATCCTTTTAAGGATCCTGGCTGTGAGACATGGCGCCCGGACATCGATATCATTGACCGAGTTTCGCTGTTCCGGAGGTCCGTAACCCTTTCAAGGATCGCGGCTACATAATAGAGAGGAGTACCGATGACACTGACCGAGTCGCTTTTCTTGTCTTTCATCTTCTTTTTTCCCTTTTGCTTAATGAGACCTTTGACATTGATATGTTAATTTCAAAGTAACCAGATGTCCCTTTAATAAAAAAGAAAAGATCGTGATTGCGATATTTCGTTTAGAAAAGAGAAACAAGAATCAGTAATTGAGAGATCCGTAACAAAGGCGACTCCTCTCGAACGTTTAAGAACGTTTCAAGCTTTGAAAGGCCTCTGCTTAGATCGACGATTGCTCGATTGAAAGCTTATTTTGAAAATAGAATGCAGTACCAAAGGGTCTACGCACGATGCGTAATAAGCGAAAACAGCTTACGTACCTCGAAATTACAGCGGTTCATTGCGATTATTATAATTGCACACGAGTGCAATTATTCGCTGGAAGGAAAGACGCGACACTTTTCTGCCTGTTTCTCTTCATTTTCATGAAAAATACTTGTCCTGTCTTGCAAATGTTATTCTATTAGAATTGAACACCACCATTGCATTGAAATTACAATAAATAAAAATTGCTTAAGAAGAATATTGCTTGAAACTAAAATTATTCAAATTCGTTAAGGTATCGTTCATCTTTGTGACAAAACTATTCGAGAAGTTGTTTAATACGGCACGATACCACGTTAAACGATGTCAAAAACTATATTCTGATACGATTAAATTAATTTCAGATTGAAATGAAACCGGAAGTCTTTGATCCTTCGACGAGTTGCTGCAACTGTTTGTCGAAAATGTTACCCTTTCACAGCCTCGTCATCGTCCTCGTCCTCGTCCTCGTCCTCGTCTTCGACACACAACCACCGAACAATTTATCATTAGTAATTCTCACAGTTAGTTATCGTACGATGAACGATTCGTCCGTGCAGTGTAATAGCTGCCCATAGCCACTGTTTTCGAGAGTCAAGCTCCGGACGACCTCGATCTCGGCCACCAGTCCAACATACTTTGCGTCGATGAGAAAAAGGGGGAAAGAAATGAAAGAAACGTGACAGAAAATACGGGTAAAAATGATAACGGTAGGAATGACGTTACTACATCGGTAAGCGCAATATAAAATGGATAAATCGAGATGAATCGATCGAGAATCGTCGTGAATTGGAAAAACCGAGGAATTCGGCGTCGGTTCGCAACCCCTACTGACAGAGGCAGGACACGACCCTTTTCAAACGAGGACGCAGCGAGCCACGATAAGAGAGCAAGTACTCGTAGTAACACGGCGACTCGACGACTGGCGCCGCGTCGCGTTGTCGAGCTCATTGGCTCTCTTTTCTGACCCCCTCAAACGCCCTCCGCCCCTCTATAGCGACATTCACTGGCGCTTTCTGTCTTACCGCGGTGTGGTGGCTCTTCATTCCTTTCCTGTTCGCGAACTGCGCGACTTATCTCTTTCTACCTTATCGGCCGGCGGCCTTCTCTCGCTCGCGTTTCCTCAGGCAGACTGTTTTCCTTCTTTTCGGGTTCTGCGTTCATGGCGCCAATAAAACGGTGAAATGCACGATACACTTCTATCGCGATTCTCGAACTACACATCTCGAACTATCGATGTAGTAACTTCTCGCGATCGATCTCTGCACTGTTGAGACATAATGTGACAGTGTAACGTAACGGTTTAACATAAAAGTTTAGGAGGAAGAAAAAGAGTAATCTGCCAGTTCTTGAGTAAAAGTCTATAGCTTTTAGAGTACAGCTTATTTTTCTACTATTAACTAGTGAGCATCGTTTGAAAGCTGACGTACACACGTATGTACAATATATAGTGTACATTTGCATTGGTTATAAGTGAATATGTATCGTGTATACAAATTGTCCACTCCGTGTTAAAATGTCCTTTTCTCATACGAGACAAGAAGATATTTATTTATCAATACAATACAAATGATGTGTATACATGGTACGATATGTTTATTCTGTAAAACATTTTATTTTTCCCCGAATTAGCCGAATGTTATTCGTGAACGCTCGTATCCCCACCCCACTCTAAATTAGTTCGTTGCGCAAACCTGTTGCGCGGGGGGTAGTTAGTCTATTGTGGATCGTCGAATCGTTAAGATCTGTCACCTTGCGTGGTATTTGTTAATCGCGTTTCTTTTCATACTCGCTGTCACCTTGACTTGGCTTAATTATCGTACGTCTCTTTTCAACGACTCGCGTGCAATGTAATTATTAATATTGTTAAATTGGTTTTCTTTTGTACAGATTTTGACGATATGCTTGACTGCGGGGAAAATTTTGAAAACTTTGGAACATTAGAGGTATGCCACGCTTTTCACAGATATATGGTAGTATTTCATCGTTTTATCATATTTTGGCGTGTTTTTATGTTTATATTTAGTTATTGTTGGATAATTTATAACAATTTGATATACATTCTTCACGGGACAGGTTTGAACCTGTTCTGCGCATCGCGTTTTTTATGTACTGCGCAGCTTCGTTTAGTTGACAATATACTCGCTGTCACCTTGACTTGGCTTAATTATCGTACGTCTCTTTTCAACGACTCGCGTGTAATGTAATTATTATTATTGTTAAATTGGTTTTCTTTTGTACAGATTTTGACGATATGCTTGACTGCGGGGAAAACTTTGAAAACTTTGGAACATTAGAGGTATGCCACGCTTTTCACAGATATATGGTAGTATTTCATCGTTTCATCATATTTTGGCGTGTTTTTATGTTTATATTTAGTTATTGTTGGAGAATTTATAACAATTTGGTATACATTCTTCACGGGACAGGTTTGAACCTGTTTTGCGCATCGCGTTTTTTATATACTGCGCAGCTTCGTTTAGTTGACAATAAAAGCCCGCCATATTTGATTAGTACGAAGTTATTCGAAATTTTAACAACGAATACAGTTATAATTTTTCGCAAATTGATTACATTTGGAGATATTTGTAACTATTTTAATAATGTTAAAAAATATTTTAGATTCTATTGTATTTTATAATAATTATTGGCATAAAATGGAATTTCATTGAATATTTGACAAGTTTTTATTTTTGAATTGAATGTTATTATTAAAATTTTGTTTGATAAAGATCAATCTTTTATTATTACAAATTTTCAATTAACACTCTTTAAGTACAAATTGTAATGTTTTTTGCTTTTTTTTTTACAGATTTCTTTTCATCTTTATTTCTTCTGTGCAATACGGTTACTCCTATTTGGTGGATTTCAGGATAATTTGCTGTGTACACTATCGATGACAACGTTCTTCGCATCTAATCGTGAGTCGCATGCATTATTTTTCCTCTGGTTACTCAATCATGTCATAGGATGAAAGGTCCGAATTGACACGGGTGACTGGTTGTATTACGTAGAGTTTTGATGAGCATAGTGACCACGGTTATTTATTATACCGTGAGTAGTAATGTCTTGTTTGTGTCTTATATTAGATCAGGATAGATTTTCTTGCACTTTGCGTTTTTGAATGTTAATGTTTGAATATGAGTAATTATAATAATTATACTATAAATATTATAATTTATATAATTCATAATTTACAATGTTATCTTATATTCTATGATATAATGGAAGCACTTTATTGTTTGATTTCCATATTCAGTATAATTCCAATAGAATTTAAAATATGAAATATAAAGCTATTCAAGTTTAATTTTGTTCGTCCAAGAATGTATTAAATTTTATGTGCAAGAAGATATTTCGCGACAGGCAAATTTCAGAATCAGAGCATTTGGTTTTGAACGTTTCTTTCGTATGTTTGTTTCGTATGCTCTGATGAAGAAATATTGGCTGAGGATATTTCTATTATTATTTTGGAATTCATTATACTTCTATATACTTGGAATCTTTTTCTATTCAAGTAAAAGCATTTCTGTGTGTTTATTAAATTATTAAATTATTAAGGAAAATCATAAAGTAAAAGAAAATAAGATTGTCAATGAATATTAGCCCGTTAGAGACACAATAGATATATTAATCATTTTCTTAGCTTAGGATTTTCAGATTTAATCCTTTCCATGTTCGTTGCCAGGATCTCATTCACGTGCCCAGGTGCTACTTGGGTGAGAGAAAGGCAACGAGTATGATGATCATAGTTTATAAACTTAATAATTTCTCAGCGACTGACGATGTTAGTATATCGTGCACGACGTATTTTCCACATTGTGTGTGTGTTTAGGCTGTGGAATTGCGTCGTTTCTGCTGTTATACCAACCAATATAATTTTGGTATATATTAATAAGTTTTATTAACGATACA